>NC_084631.1:27788093-27905593 GCF_033978795.1 Nerophis ophidion | reverse complement strand
CATTTCCCAACTCATATGGAAACAGGGTTTGTATATATATTAGGGGTGGGCAAATGAATGCGTTAATTACGAGTTAACTCATCAATCTATTAACGCCGACAATTATTTTATCGCACATTTTCGTATGTTGTTTACATGCTTTTATTTTGTTAACGCCTTTTCTTAACAAGATGGCATCTCCCGGATGTACTTCGGAGTCGAGGAGCTCTTGGTAAAGATGGAACATTTGGCAAAAATACCGGACAATTCTGCGAATTTCATGGCTGGCTTACAGCGTGGTCACTCCGGGATCACTTACGACCGCCAGACAATTCTGGATGTGGATAGGTCGGGCCGTTTTGGACTGAATGAGGCGTGCTTGCTAGACCGGCTAGCTAGCATGGAAATACTTTGCCGGCTACATCCAGCGGCCTGTGAAGCAGCGGAGTATGTGTTGTCTGTCTATTTATTAATAATGCAGAGAGGAGTGTTAGCTGAGTTCTTAACGTTTGCTTTCAGAGCGTGCATATCACAACATACAAGATGCCGTCATGGCGACACAACCTATACCGGGCTACCGCGCATGCTCGTCACTCCTGTTGCATGCTGGGTAGGGTAGTTCTTTTTTCCCCTGGCTCATAACATCACAATATAATACCATGTATATGCGTTCAGTTTATCAAAGCACCAAGCAAACAATCGGAAAATTCCCATCATATCAATTCCTAGATATGGTCATAATTATTTTAAGTGCACTACGCAGAATAAACACAACATTATTAATATTGCTACTACGGATAATTTGATCAAAAATTCCCTAAAACAGCCCACTACCTATAATATAGGTTTTTTAAACATAAGATCCCTGACAAAAAATTTTTTTCTGCTGTTACCTCAGAAATTGCCTGTTCAGATGTTATGATTGTGGCTCAGAGATTTGTATGTAGATTATATTTATTTTCCATAACAAACAGGATAACTTAAATACCCTGGCAGTGGCAATAAGCTTAAATGTTTGTATTTACATTTTTTGAGTTGATTTTAATAAAATATGCTATTTAACTGCTACTGTTTAACAAGGACTGATTTAAATTGTGTTTGCACAACAAATGTTTTGGCGCTTTTGTTCATGTGGGAGAATATTCCAATAAAGGTGCACCACACACTACTTTTGAATTCATTATTGGGCTTTGCGTATACAATGCAGTTAATCGCGATTAATCAGAGAAATAGTGCGATTAACTTCGATTAAAATTTTTAATCGTTGCCCAGCCCTAATATATATATATATATATATATAAATGGAATAAGCGGTAGAAAATGGATGGATGGATGGATGTATTATATATAAATAAATAAATAAAAGGGAATAAGCGGTAGGATATGGATGGATAAGTATATATATATATATATATATATATATATATGTATATATATACATATATATATATATATATATATAAACCTACAAAGACAACATATTTGATGTTAAAACTGATAAACATTTTTTTGGTGTGCAAATAATCATTAACTTTAGAATTTGATGCCAGCATCACGTGACAAAGAGGTTGGGAAAGCTGGCAATAAATACTGATAAAGTTGAGGAATGCTCATCAAACACTTCTTTGGAACATCCCACAGGTGTTCAGGCTAATTGGGAACTGGTGGGTGCCATGATTGGGTATAAAAGCAGCTTCCATGAAATGCTAAGTAATTCACAAACAAGGATGGGGCGAGGGTCACCAATTTGTAAGCAAATTGTCGAACAGTTTTAGAACAACATTTCTCAACGAGCTATTGCAAGGAATTTAGGGATTTTACCATCTACGGTACGTAAAATCATCAAAAGGTTCAGAGAATCTGGATAAACCACTGCAAGTAGGCGAAGATATTACAAACCTTTGATCCCTCAGGCGGTACTGCATCAAAAACAGACATCAGTGTGTAAAGGATATCACCACATGGGCTCAGGAACACTTCATAAAACCACTGTCAGTAACTACAGTTGGTCGCTACATCTGTAAGTGCTAGTTAAAACTCTACTATGCAAAGCAAAAGCCATTTATCAACAACACAGAGGAACGCCGCCGGCTTCGCTGGGTCCGAGCTCACCTAAGATGGACTGATGCAAAGTGGAAAAGTGTTCTGTGGTCTGACGAGTCCACATTTCAAATAATATTTGGAAACTGTGGACGGGGTGTCCTCCGGAACAAAGAGAAAAATAACCATCTGGATTGTTATAGGCGCAAAGTTCAAAAGCCAGCATCAGTGATGGTATGGGGGTGTATTAGTGGCCACGGCATGGGTAACTTACACATCTATGAAGGCAACATTAATGCTGAAAGGTCCATACAGGTTTTGGAACAACATATGTTGTCATCCAAGCAACGTTATCATGGACGCCCCTGATTATTTCAGCAAGACAATGCCAAGCCACGTGTTACAACAGCGTTGCTTCATAGTAAAAGAGTGCGGGTACTTTCCTGCCCCGCCTGCAGTCCAAACATGTCTCCCATTGAAAATGTGTGGCGCACTATGAAGCGTAAAATACGCCTACAAGACCCCGGACTGTTGAACAACTTAAGCTGTACATTAAGCAAGAATGGGAAAGAAATCCACTTTCAAAGCTTCAACAATTAGTTTCCTCAGTTCCCAAACATTTATTGAGTGTTGTTAAAAGAAAATGTGATGTAACACAGTGGTGAACATGCCCTTTCCCAACTACTTTGGCACGTGTTGCAGCCGTGAAATTTTAAGTTAATTATTATTTGCAAAAAAAAAAAAAAAAGTTTATGAGTTTGGACATCAAATATCTTGTCTTTGTAGTGCATTCAAGTGAATATGGGTTGAAAAGGATTTGCAAATCATTGTATTCCGTTTATATTTACATCTATCACAATTTCCCAACTCATGGAAACGGGGTTTGTATATATATATATATATATATATATATATATATATATATATATAAATATATATATATATGTATAAATAAATAAATAAAAGGGAATAAGCGGCAGGATATGGATGGATGGATAAGTATATATATATATATATATATATATATATATATATATATATATAAAAATAAACCTTAGAAGGGGAAAATATTTTCCATATATTAGCCGGTCGGACGCAGTTACTGTAAATACGTTGTCAAAGTAGTTATTTACACAGAAATATTTTGTAAATGTTTATTTAAATACTGTAATTGTTTCCAAACAGTGTCTGTAACACAGCAGCGTTAGGAAAAAATAGGTTCCGCAGCCTCAGTAGCAGAACCTCCAGGTTATGTAACAGCTTTTTCCCTCAGGCCGTAAGACTCTAAAACGTGGATGCATATGCAAAAGTGCAAAATATTTCATCTGTACAGTAATCTATTCATTTATATCTGCACCTTATTGCTCTTTTATCCTACCATGAGCTAATGCAATAAAATTGTGTTCTTATCTGTACTGTAAAGTTCAAATTTGAATGACAATAAGAGGAAGTCTAAGTCTCGAAGTCCAAGTCATTACAATAGCACGTACAAATATGGACGAAAACACTCCTACAGACATCACACATGGGACGCTTTAGTAATTAAGAATTGTTTTGGTTATATTGTAAAATTTACATACGTTGCTTGGAGTGCATTTCCTAAATGACACACTCATATTTATTTGTAAAATTAATACTATTGATGATATAAATTCTAAAACAAATTTTTGTAGCCTACTTCATTGATTCTTTTTTTGGTTATCTGGGTGTACCGACCCTTTAATAGCCTCCAGTTTTAAATCTTGCTCACACAGTGAAGTATATCTTGTTCCCAGCAGGATTTTGTCAAATCTCCTCCCTCGACCCGTGACCTCTGACCCTCAGCAAGAAGTGAGGTAGAAATGACGCACTTGAGGGGGTCACAGTCATTGGGGTCAGCGCCCTAAATAACAACATTGCTTCTTTGCCAACCGTACGTTCACGCAATGATGCTCCAGAGGCTGCACGTTGCCTAGCAACAGCAACGTAAAGGTTACCGTTCAGTCAACTTCTGTAGGGGTGTGTGTGTTTGTGTGTAACGTCTGGGCTCTTGTTGATGGCCCACGGTTTAATGTGCGCCCCATGTTAACCCACTTCTATGTTTCCATGGCAACTGCGGGACAGTGACCCAGGGCAACCAGCAAATACGCAGATGCACATGCACACACACACACACACCTCTTCTTCACTGTTTGTGGGTTTTTTATGCATTTGACACGCCTGTTGCTTGACATTTTTTCTTCCATACTTTCATCAATTATCCCATCTCCTTTATTTTTATCGATTTTTTCCATCTTCATCCATTTTTACCATCTATATTTAATATATTTTTCATCCATATTTACATACATTTTCATTTACTTTTTCATCTATATTTTCACATTTTAAATAATTTTTTCATCTATATTTTCATTAATATTTTATATAATTTTAATTAAGTTGTATTTAATAAGCGCATTTAATATGTTTGTTACATTTTGAACAGTGACACTGTTTTTGCATATAGGAAAACAAAACAGTTTCTTTGGCGTACCACTAGATGGAGCCAGCGCACAACTACTAGTACACGTTACCACAGTTTGACATTCACTGCCAAGATCTACTTCAATCAATCAATCAATGTTTACTTATATAGCCCTAAATCACTAGTGTCTCAAAGGGCTGCACAAACCACTACGACATCCTCGGTAGGCCCACATAAGGGCAAGGAAAACTCACACACAGTGGGACTTCAGATCTATCCGTCGATTATACGGTTCTATTATTGTTTTATGCCCTTGTTGCTCCAAAAATAAAAAAAAACAGTATTTGATGTGGATATAAAAAACTCAAATATGGAATATTTTCCCCATAAAATATTGCAAATGGTATATTTATTATGAAGTAATTGAATAGGTCGATAATTCTTTAAATTAATTTTAATTCCTGATTATTTTGGCGCAATGCCAGCCTGCGTGGTAGTTTGGTGCTATGAGAGTTGTTATTGTTACATTTCAGGTTTAATCTTTGATTCCACTTGATATTTTTGTCATAGTGGTTTTAAATGTGCTGCAGGCCACACTTGGACACCTCAGATGTCTGTGGTGGTAATGAAGGGCATGATGAATAAATCAAGGTGTTAACCTGCCATGTTTGTGCAGCCATGACGTTCCATGAGAAGTTGCAGAGTCTGGCGGCCAAGGAGGGGTTAAAAGGTCGCAAGGCGGCTCGGGCGGTGGAGAGCTTCAGCTGGAACATCACCATTCTAAAGGTCAGAAAGACACTCTTGAAGTGATGACTCCACCTGAAGTCACTTCCTGTCGTCTCACCTTTGACTCCACCTGAAGTCACTTCCTGTCGTCTCACCTTTGACTCCACCTGAAGTCACTTCCTGTCGTCTCACCTTCGACTCCACCTGAAGTCACTTCCTGTCATCTCACCTTTTAGTCCACCTAAACTCACTTCCTGTTGTCATCTCACCTTTGACTTCCCCTGAGGTCACTTCCTGTGTCGTAGTCTCACCTTTGACTCCACCTGAAGTCACTTCCTGTCATCTCACCTTTTAGTCCACCTATAGTCACTTCCTGTTGTCATCTCACCTTTTAGTCCACCTGAAGTCACTTCCTGTTGTCATCTCACCTTTGACTCCACCTGAAGTCACTTCCTGTTGTCGTCTCACCTTTGACTCCACCTGAAGTCACTTCCTGTCGTCTCACCTTTTAGTCCACCTATAGTCACTTCCTGTTGTCATCTCACCTTTTAGTCCACCTGAAGTCACTTCCTGTTGTCATCTCACCTTTGACTCCACCTGAAGTCACTTCCTGTTGGCGTCTCACCTTTGACTCCACCTGTAGTCACTTCCTGTGTTGTAGTCTCACCTTTGACTCCACCTGAAGTCACATCTTGTTGTCGTCTCACCTTTGACTCTACCTGAAGTCACTTCCTGTTGTCTCACCTTTGACTCCACCTGTAGTCACTTCCTGTGTTGTAGTCTCACCTTTGACTCCACCTGAAGTCACTTCCTGTTGTCGTCTCACCTTTGACTCCACCTGAAGTCACATCTTGTTGTCGTCTCACCTTTGACTCCACCTGAAGTCACTTCCTGTTGTCGTCTCACCTTTGACTCCACCTGAAGTCACTTCCTATCGTTGCCTCACTTGTAGTCTCACCTTTGACTCCACCTGAAGTCACTTCCTATCGTTGCCTCACTTGTAGTCTCACCTTTGACTCCACCTGAAGTCACTTCCTGTTGTTGTCTCACCTTTGACTCCACCTGAAGTCACTTCCTGTTGTCATCTCACCTTTGACTCCACCTGAAGTCACTTCCTGTTGTCATCCCACCTTTGACTCCACCTGATGTTACTTCCTGTTGTAGTCTCACCTTTGACTCCACCTGAAGTCACTTCCTGTTGTCGTTTCACCTTTGACTCTACCTGAAGTCACTTCCTGTTGTCTCACCTTTGACTCCACCTGAAGTCACTTCATGTTGTCGTCTCACCTTTGACTCTACCTGAAGTCACTTCCTGTTGTCTCACCTTTGACTCCACCTGTAGTCACTTCCTGTGTTGTAGTCTCACCTTTGACTCCACCTGAAGTCACTTCCTGTTGTCGTCTCACCTTTGACTCCACCTGAAGTCACATCTTGTTGTCGTCTCACCTTTGACTCCACCTGAAGTCACTTCCTGTTGTCGTCTCACCTTTGACTCCACCTGAAGTCACTTCCTATCGTTGCCTCACTTGTAGTCTCACCTTTGACTCCACCTGAAGTCACTTCCTATCGTTGCCTCACTTGTAGTCTCACCTTTGACTCCACCTGAAGTCACTTCCTGTTGTTGTCTCACCTTTGACTCCACCTGAAGTCACTTCCTGTTGTCATCTCACCTTTGACTCCACCTGAAGTCACTTCCTGTTGTCATCCCACCTTTGACTCCACCTGATGTTACTTCCTGTTGTAGTCTCACCTTTGACTCCACCTGAAGTCACTTCCTATTGTCGTTTCACCTTTAACTCCACCTGAAGTCACTTTTGTTGTCGTCTCACCTTTGACTCCACCTGAAGTCACTTCCTGTTGTCATCTCACCTTTGACTCCACCTGAAGTCACTTCCTGTTGTCATCTCACCTTTGACTCCACCGGAGGTCACTTCCTGTTGTCGTCTCACCTTTGACTCCACCTGAAGTCACTTCCTGTTGTCATCTCACCTTAGACTCCACCGGAGGTCACTTCCTGTTGTCGTCTCACCTTTGACTCCACCTGAAGTCACTTCCTATTGTCATCTCACCTTTGACTCCACCTGAAGTCACTTCCTGTTGTCATCTCACCTTTGACTCCACCGGAGGTCACTTCCTGTTGTAGTCTCACCTTTGACTCCACCTGAAGTCACTTCCTGTTGTCATCTCACCTTTGACTCCACCTGAAGTCACTTCCTGTTGTAGTCTCACCTTTGACTCCACTTGAAGTCACTTCCTGTTGTCATCTCACCTTTGACTCCACCTGAAGTCACTTTCTGACGTCATCTCATCTGACTCCAACTGAAGTCACTTGTTGTCGTTTTACCTTTGACTCCACCTATAGTCACTTTTGTTATCATCTCACCTTTGAGTACACCTGAAGTCACTTCCTGTTGTCATCTCACCTTTGACTCCACCGGAGGTCACTTCCTGTTGTAGTCTCACCTTTGACTCCACCTGAAGTCACTTCCTGTTGTCGTCTCACCTTTGACTCCACCGGAAGTCACTTCCTGTTGTCATCTCACCTTTGACTCCACCGGAAGTCACTTCCTGTTGTAGTCTCACCTTTGACTCCACCTGAAGTCACTTCCTGTTGTAGTCTCACCTTTGACTCCACCTGAAGTCACTTCCTGTTGTAGTCTTACCTTTGACTCCACCTGAAGTCACTTCCTGTTGTCGTCTCACCTTTGACTCCACCTGAAGTCACTTTCTGTTTTCATCTCACCTTTGACTCCACCTGAAGTCACTTCCTGTTGTCATCTCACCTTTGACTCCACCTGAAGTCACTTCCTGTTGTCATCTCACCTTTGACTCCACCGGAGGTCACTTCCTGTTGTAGTCTCACCTTTGACTCCACCTGAAGTCACTTTCTGACGTCATCTCATCTGACTCCAACTAAAGTTACTTCTTGTTGTCGTTTTACCTTTAAGTCCACCTGAAGTCACTTCCTGTTGTCATCTCACCTTTGACTCCACCTGAAGTCACTTCCTGTTGTAGTCTCACCTTTGACTCTACCTGAAGTCACTTCCTGTTGTCGTCTCATCTGACTCCAACTATAGTCACTTCTGTTGTCGTCTCACCTTTGACTCCAACTCAAGTCACTTCTTATTGTCGTTTTACCTTTGAGTACACCTGAAGTCACTTCCTGTTGTCATCTCACCTTTGAGTCCACCTGAAGTCACTTCCTGTTGTCATCTCACCTTCGACTGCACCTGAAGTCACTTCATGTTGTAGTCTCACCTTTGACTCCACCTGAAGTCACTTCCTGTTGCCATCTCACCTTTGAGTACACCTGAAGTCACTTCCTGTTGTCATCTCACCTTTGACTCCACCTGAAGTCACTTCCTGTTGTCATCTCACCTTTGACTCCACCTGAAGTCACTTCCTGTTTTCATCTCACCTTTGACTCCACCTGAAGTCACTTCCTGTTGTCGTCTCACCTTTGACTCCACCTGAAGTCACTTCCTGTTTTCATCTCACCTTTGACTCCACCTGAAGTCACTTCCTGTTTTCATCTCACCTTTGACTCCACCTGAAGTCACTTTCTGACGTCATCTCATCTGACTCCAACTGAAGTCACTTCTTGTTGTCGTTTTACCTTTGACTCCACCTATAGTCACTTTTGTTATCATCTCACCTTTGACTCCACCTGAAGTCACTTCCTGTTGTCGTCTCACCTTTGACTCCACCTGAAGTCACTTCCTGTCGTCTCACCTTTTAGTCCACCTATAGTCACTTCCTGTTGTCATCTCACCTTTTAGTCCACCTGAAGTCACTTCCTGTTGTCATCTCACCTTTGACTCCACCTGAAGTCACTTCCTGTTGGCGTCTCACCTTTGACTCCACCTGTAGTCACTTCCTGTGTTGTAGTCTCACCTTTGACTCCACCTGAAGTCACATCTTGTTGTCGTCTCACCTTTGACTCTACCTGAAGTCACTTCCTGTTGTCTCACCTTTGACTCCACCTGTAGTCACTTCCTGGGTTGTAGTCTCACCTTTGACTCCACCTGAAGTCACTTCCTGTTGTCTCACCTTTGACTCCACCTGTAGTCACTTCCTGGGTTGTAGTCTCACCTTTGACTCTACCTGAAGTCACTTCCTGTTGTCGTCTCACCTTTGACTCCACCTGAAGTCACATCTTGTTGTCGTCTCACCTTTGACTCCACCTGAAGTCACTTCCTGTTGTCGTCTCACCTTTGACTCCACCTGAAGTCACTTCCTATCGTTGCCTCACTTGTAGTCTCACCTTTGACTCCACCTGAAGTCACTTCCTATCGTTGCCTCACTTGTAGTCTCACCTTTGACTCCACCTGAAGTCACTTCCTGTTGTTGTCTCACCTTTGACTCCACCTGAAGTCACTTCCTGTTGTCATCTCACCTTTGACTCCACCTGAAGTCACTTCCTGTTGTCATCCCACCTTTGACTCCACCTGATGTTACTTCCTGTTGTAGTCTCACCTTTGACTCCACCTGAAGTCACTTCCTGTTGTCGTTTCACCTTTGACTCTACCTGAAGTCACTTCCTGTTGTCTCACCTTTGACTCCACCTGAAGTCACTTCATGTTGTCGTCTCACCTTTGACTCTACCTGAAGTCACTTCCTGTTGTCTCACCTTTGACTCCACCTGTAGTCACTTCCTGTGTTGTAGTCTCACCTTTGACTCCACCTGAAGTCACTTCCTGTTGTCGTCTCACCTTTGACTCCACCTGAAGTCACATCTTGTTGTCGTCTCACCTTTGACTCCACCTGAAGTCACTTCCTGTTGTCGTCTCACCTTTGACTCCACCTGAAGTCACTTCCTATCGTTGCCTCACTTGTAGTCTCACCTTTGACTCCACCTGAAGTCACTTCCTATCGTTGCCTCACTTGTAGTCTCACCTTTGACTCCACCTGAAGTCACTTCCTGTTGTTGTCTCACCTTTGACTCCACCTGAAGTCACTTCCTGTTGTCATCTCACCTTTGACTCCACCTGAAGTCACTTCCTGTTGTCATCCCACCTTTGACTCCACCTGATGTTACTTCCTGTTGTAGTCTCACCTTTGACTCCACCTGAAGTCACTTCCTATTGTCGTTTCACCTTTAACTCCACCTGAAGTCACTTTTGTTGTCGTCTCACCTTTGACTCCACCTGAAGTCACTTCCTGTTGTCATCTCACCTTTGACTCCACCTGAAGTCACTTCCTGTTGTCATCTCACCTTTGACTCCACCGGAGGTCACTTCCTGTTGTCGTCTCACCTTTGACTCCACCTGAAGTCACTTCCTGTTGTCATCTCACCTTAGACTCCACCGGAGGTCACTTCCTGTTGTCGTCTCACCTTTGACTCCACCTGAAGTCACTTCCTATTGTCATCTCACCTTTGACTCCACCTGAAGTCACTTCCTGTTGTCATCTCACCTTTGACTCCACCGGAGGTCACTTCCTGTTGTAGTCTCACCTTTGACTCCACCTGAAGTCACTTCCTGTTGTCATCTCACCTTTGACTCCACCTGAAGTCACTTCCTGTTGTAGTCTCACCTTTGACTCCACTTGAAGTCACTTCCTGTTGTCATCTCACCTTTGACTCCACCTGAAGTCACTTTCTGACGTCATCTCATCTGACTCCAACTGAAGTCACTTGTTGTCGTTTTACCTTTGACTCCACCTATAGTCACTTTTGTTATCATCTCACCTTTGAGTACACCTGAAGTCACTTCCTGTTGTCATCTCACCTTTGACTCCACCGGAGGTCACTTCCTGTTGTAGTCTCACCTTTGACTCCACCTGAAGTCACTTCCTGTTGTCGTCTCACCTTTGACTCCACCGGAAGTCACTTCCTGTTGTCATCTCACCTTTGACTCCACCGGAAGTCACTTCCTGTTGTAGTCTCACCTTTGGCTCCACCTGAAGTCACTTCCTGTTGTAGTCTCACCTTTGACTCCACCTGAAGTCACTTCCTGTTGTAGTCTTACCTTTGACTCCACCTGAAGTCACTTCCTGTTGTCGTCTCACCTTTGACTCCACCTGAAGTCACTTTCTGTTTTCATCTCACCTTTGACTCCACCTGAAGTCACTTCCTGTTGTCATCTCACCTTTGACTCCACCTGAAGTCACTTCCTGTTGTCATCTCACCTCTGACTCCACCGGAGGTCACTTCCTGTTGTAGTCTCACCTTTGACTCCAACTGAAGTCACTTGTCGTTTTACCTTTGACTCCACCTATAGTCACTTTTGTTATCATCTCACCTTTGAGTCCACCTGAAGTCACTTCCTGTTGTCATCTCACCTTTGACTCCACCGGAGGTCACTTCCTGTTGTAGTCTCACCTTTGACTCCACCTGAAGTCACTTCCTGTTGTCGTCTCACCTTTGACTCCACCGGAAGTCACTTCCTGTTGTCATCTCACCTTTGACTCCACCGGAAGTCACTTCCTGTTGTAGTCTCACCTTTGACTCCACCTGAAGTCACTTCCTGTTGTCGTCTCACCTTTGACTCCACCTGAAGTAACTTCCTGTTTTCATCTCACCTTTGACTCCACCTGAAGTCACTTCCTGTTGTCATCTCACCTTTGACTCCACCTGAAGTCACTTCCTGTTGTCATCTCACCTTTGACTCCACCGGAGGTCACTTCCTGTTGTAGTCTCACCTTTGACTCCACCTGAAGTCACTTCCTGTTGTCATCTCACCTTTGACTCCACCTGAAGTCACTTTCTGACGTCATCTCATCTGACTCCAACTGAAGTTACTTCTTGTTGTCGTTTTACCTTTAAGTCCACCTGAAGTCACTTCCTGTTGTCATCTCACCTTTGACTCCACCTGAAGTCACTTCCTGTTGTAGTCTCACCTTTGACTCTACCTGAAGTCACTTCCTGTTGTCGTCTCATCTGACTCCAACTATAGTCACTTCTGTTGTCGTCTCACCTTTGACTCCAACTCAAGTCACTTCTTATTGTCGTTTTACCTTTGAGTACACCTGAAGTCACTTCCTGTTGTCATCTCACCTTTGACTCCACCTGAAGTCACTTCCTGTTGTCATCTCACCTTTGACTCCACCTGAAGTCACTTCATGTTGTAGTCTCACCTTTGACTCCACCTGAAGTCACTTCCTGTTGTCATCTCACCTTTGAGTACACCTGAAGTCATTTCCTGTTGTCGTCTCACCTTTGACTCCACCTGAAGTCACTTCCTGTTTTCATCTCACCTTTGACTCCACCTGAAGTCACTTCCTGTTGTCATCTCACCTTAGACTCCACCTGAAGTCACTTCATGTTGTAGTCTCACCTTTGACTCCACCTGAAGTCACTTCCTGTTTTCATCTCACCTTTGAGTACACCTGAAGTCATTTCCTGTTGTCGTCTCACCTTTGACTCCACCTGAAGTCACTTCCTGTTTTCATCTCACCTTTGACTCCACCTGAAGTCACTTCCTGTTGTCATCTCACCTTTGACTCCACCTGAAGTCACTTCCTGTTGTCATCTCACCTTTGACTCCACCGGAGGTCACTTCCTGTTGTAGTCTCACCTTTGACTCCACCTGAAGTCACTTCCTGTTGTCATCTCACCTTTGACTCCACCTGAAGTCACTTTCTGACGTCATCTCATCTGACTCCAACTGAAGTTACTTCTTGTTGTCGTTTTACCTTTAAGTCCACCTGAAGTCACTTCCTGTTGTCATCTCACCTTTGACTCCACCTGAAGTCACTTCCTGTTGTAGTCTCACCTTTGACTCTACCTGAAGTCACTTCCTGTTGTCGTCTCATCTGACTCCAACTATAGTCACTTCTGTTGTCGTCTCACCTTTGACTCCAACTCAAGTCACTTCTTATTGTCGTTTTACCTTTGAGTACACCTGAAGTCACTTCCTGTTGTCATCTCACCTTTGACTCCACCTGAAGTCACTTCCTGTTGTCATCTCACCTTTGACTCCACCTGAAGTCACTTCATGTTGTAGTCTCACCTTTGACTCCACCTGAAGTCACTTCCTGTTGTCATCTCACCTTTGAGTACACCTGAAGTCATTTCCTGTTGTCGTCTCACCTTTGACTCCACCTGAAGTCACTTCCTGTTTTCATCTCACCTTTGACTCCACCTGAAGTCACTTCCTGTTGTCATCTCACCTTTGACTCCACCTGAAGTCACTTCATGTTGTAGTCTCACCTTTGACTCCACCTGAAGTCACTTCCTGTTTTCATCTCACCTTTGAGTACACCTGAAGTCATTTCCTGTTGTCGTCTCACCTTTGACTCCACCTGAAGTCACTTCCTGTTTTCATCTCACCTTTGACTCCACCTGAAGTCACTTCCTGTTGTCATCTCACCTTTGACTCCACCTGAAGTCACTTTTGTTGTCATCTCACCTTTGAGTCCACCTGAAGTCACTTCCTGTTGTCATCTCACCTTTGACTCCACCTGAAGTCACTTCCTGTTTTCATCTCACCTTTGACTCCACCTGAAGTCACTTCCTGTTGCCATCTCACCTTTGACTCCACCTGAAGTCACTTCCTGTTTTCATCTCACCTTTGACTCTACCTGAAGTCACTTTCTGACGTCATCTCATCTGACTCCAACTGAAGTCACTTCTTGTTGTCGTTTTACCTTTGAGTCCACCTACAGTCACTTTTGTTGTCATCTCACCTTTGAGTCCACCTGAAGTCACATCCTGTCGTCTCACCTTTGAATCCACCTGAAAACGCTTCCTGTCATCTCACTTTCACTTCCTGTGCAGGGCCAAGCTGATCTTCTCAGTCACGCCAAGGCTGAAGTTCAGGACAACATGAAGCAGATCCGCGATGCCGCGCTCGCCGGAAACCTCACTCGGGACGTTGCGAGAGAATGCTGGCGACAAAGCCAGCGCCGCCACGAGGGCGGGACCAGCGATGGCGGCAAGTGAGCCAATCAGAGGTCTGCTTGTTCACGCAGCAGCAGGTGTTGTCGGGTGGCTCGCAGGCCGAGGAACAAAGTGTTTCATATTGTTGTCTCGGTCACATGACTGTACAGTATTTTAATATTGTCTTTTTGCTGCAAAACATTATCTAAATAAAATCTAAGAGTTTTTAAGAAGAGACACTGATGTGAATTTGTGTTGTGATTGCGATGGGAGCTCGTTTGGACCAATTAGGCTGATGACGGTCAGGAGTGTCTACATTTGAATATTTTGAACTCCAAGGAGGTCGGTAGGAACTCAAGTGGTTGGTGAAATGAAGTAACATCTAGTCCAGACCTGGGCAAATTAAACTCCACATGCGGCCCGTTGAGCTTTTCAATCCGGCCCGCCGGACATTCCCAAATAATTTTTTTAGATCTTTAAGATGGAAACTGTAGCTGCCATTATGATGTGCAGTGATGTTTTCTAATGACCGTAAGTCTTCAACTATACAAAGTATTTCAATGGTTGGAATCTGCGCTTTTGCATGATATACTAGTTACTATGGTAATGTAATTAGTTACTATGGTCATCTAATTAGTTAGTATGGTAATCTACGTCACAGCAGCTCAGCGTTTCCACAGACGCGGAAGTACATTTTCGCAACAAAGTTCTAAAGCTTAGCGATGTATAGAATAAAATAGAAAGTACTTTATTGATCCCTGGGGGAAATTCAGCAAATATCAAAGGTATCAGATTGTAGGTGGGTTTATTGTGTACCCTTCGCGTTCATATTTCACTGTTTGTTGCATTTTTGTTGCGTTTCACTTGATTGTAAAATATGTGGATCGAAAGGGGGTGTGGCATTCATATTTTGTCAATATTCAGTGTTTTATTGTTCATAGAAAAAAAAAAATCCATTCTGTTTTTTAAGGCCGTTCTGTCATAACGTTTTTAGCTTTCAATCAGACATTATTTTGAGGTTTTGTATTAGTGTTCCTAAAATAGATATAAATTTCCCCTAAAAATGTGACTTATAATCAAGTGCGACTTATGTTTTTTCCTTCTTTATCATGCATTTTCGGCCGGTGCGACTTATACTCCGCAGCTATTCATAATCCGAAAAATACGGTATATATATATCTTTTTTTCACTATATCAAAGTATTTACTAATGTGTTATATTCTGTAGATTGTATTACATATAATTTACTATATTATGTATATATATATATTTTTTTTTTTTAATAATTATAACTGTATTGTATTTAATTAGAGGACTACGAAGGTCCGAGGTTCGATCCTGCGCTCGGGATCTTTCTGTGTGGAGTTTGCATGTTCTCCCGGTGACTGCGTGGGTTCCCTCCGGGTACTCCGGCTTCCTCCCACCCCCGAAGGGGATAGGTTGATTGGCAACACTAAATTGGCCCTAGTGTGTGAATGTGAGTGTGAATGTTGTCGGTCTATCTGTGTTGGCCCTGTGATGAGGTAGCGACTTGTCCAGGGTGTACCCTGCCTACCGCCAGAATGCAGTTGAGATCCCCGCATTCCCAAAAGGGACAAGCGGTAGAAAATGAATGGATGGATAGAAGATTGTTACATTTATTTAAAGATTTTATAAAAATGTCTCGGCTATATCATGGTGTTCAGTAAAACTTTGTTTTATTTTATTAATGATTTAAGGTTACTATAATATACATTTTTAATAAAAAATTTAAACTTTATGAAACTGTTATGGACTCATTTTTATTGTACTCAAAGAGAAGTTTGTTGTGTTTTATGTATTTTTTTTATAATCGATTACATATTTTTACAAAAACGTTCAGGCTAAATTCAACTTATTTATAAATTGACTTTCCTATTGAACAATGTTTTTATATTTTAGTTACTATATTACATATCTTTTACTAAATAATAGCTAAATGTTGCTTCCTTACTTATGATTGCATTTAATTAAAAGGTTACATGTATTTGTCAAATATTTTCTAATTCTAGTTTTAAAGCTTTATGGAACTAACTAATATATACTAATATAATTATGATTGTAAGCAATACATCTTTATTGTCCACTGAAGTGCAAAAGGAAGTTTGTCTTGACAACACACTAAAATATAAATATTGTCATATATAAAAATGTACAACAGACAATAACAGATGATGGGATCAAAAGTAAAGGTAACATAAGGAAAAAGTATCAGTAAAACATAGAAATATAGTATTTATTAAAAGCTATATTTATTTCAAGTGTTGCAATTAAAATGTTGAAACTATTTTGACATAACTGACATTTAATTAGAACATGTATTTTTTTTTTTTTTAGAAAAATGTCTATAGTATAATTTACCATTCACTAATATGTTTATTGCTGTATATAATTAGAAGCTTGCTATTTTTTTTATTATTTAAAGTTTTAAAGCTGTAAGACCTAAACTGTTATTTAATAATGCATTTAAATATATTGTTATTATTGATTCAATGTATTTTTTATTAAAATGTTTATACTATATTTTCTAAATGTTTTATTGTTGTATATAGTACGAAGCGTGTTATATTCTGAAAAACTATGTATTGATCAAAGTCTTTCAAGCTGTTATGGTCCCAACTAATATTTACTAATCTATAATTGCAACTATTAGCTTGTTATACATTTTTTTATTAATATATCTATGCTATATTAAACGTATTATTTACTAATTTGTTTATTGTTGTATATAATTGGAAGTGTGTTATAGGTAGGTTTTTAAAAAAATATATTTTTACATTAAAACATTTTCAAACTGTATGGCCTTAACTATTATTTACTAATTTGTTATTGTAGATTTATTTCACATATGTTTTCATAATCTTAAACTATTTTTGTTTACTTTTAAAAGCTTGCTACATTGGATTGAGTTTAAAGTTGTGAAGTTATATGTAACTATTTTCAAAACTAATCAAATTTAGATAATTAGTAGATTTTCAGAGGGAATAGAGAAGTTCGAAAAGATTCAATAACACTTGAACTAAATTGCTTGCCAAGCACACGCAGCCACTTTTTATTTCTTTGTCAAGAAATAATGCTGAGTCAGTGTTTTGGGGCGCAAACATTACCACTTTAGTTTAAACGGACACCACAAGAAAAGAAAGACATTCAATCATTTAATAATGCTACTGGATTGCAATAAGAAATATGGAATAAGATCACAGTTGGGTTTTGTTGGGCTGATTAAGACGAGCGCTTGGAGGCACTGAGGAGGACGAGACTCGTCGTCGTCTTTTGTCAGAGGTGATGTATAAAATACATCTTCAGGTCATTTTCATTGCGACCAAACATGTCGGATCAGACCATTAATCTACATGAAAGTCAAAGTGGGACTAAATCACAAGTGTGACGTAAGAAAATACATCTTCAGGTCATTATTGATGAAGCTCGTTTCTTTGCACCTAAACATATTGGATTAGACTAAAAATCTAAATGAAATAAAAAAATTGCACTTTTGGGGTCGAACTCTGCCCATCATTCACAATTCTTACGCGACAAAAGAACACACGTCTTTCCCTTTACTGTGCCTCCTAAAGAGTGAACAACTGCTAGCAAGAGGTTGCTAGAAGACTAGAGGAACTGGGACCATGCATTGACCTTTGAACTGAGGTGTTCCACAAGACACCCCTTCAAGTCACTTTATGTAAGTAAGGTGTGACATGCAGTCATTTGTTCACCTTCTTTATTTATACTGGTGGTTCTCCTCAAGGTTCCATCTTAGGTCCTCTCTTGTTGATCATTTGGGCTTTTCAACTGGTGGTTCCAAAAACTTGTGAGACGCAGAATCTTAAAATGACTTGTTTGTCACAGCTCTCTAAATAGACAAAAATCAAATGTCTACTGCAGAGGACGTCTGTGGCTCACTTGTTCACAAATAGTTAATGTTTGAATTCTTGCTGTTGGTGGAGCCCAGTTGTGTTATTTTATTGTTAAGTATGTGGAACTATTATTTACCAATTTATTATTGTATTGATTTTAAATATTTCAATACAAATGTCCAAGCTGTACAACACTGTTTATTATTGTAATTATTTGCTATATTATATACATCTAAATGTTTATACTACTTCCATCCATCCATTTTCTACCGCTTGTCCCTGCATTCGGGCGGTAGGCGGGGTACACCCTGGACAAGTCGCCACCTCATCGCAGGGCCAACACAGATAGACAGACAACATTCACACACTCGGGACCATTTAATGTTGCCAATCAATCTATCCCCAGGTGCATGTTTTTGAAGGTGGTAGGAAACCAGAGTACTTCAATATATACATTTTTTTTTTACACTGTATCAAAGTAAATATCCACCAATTGATTGTTATATTTATTTATCAGTTTGTTATATTTTATATACATATAATTATTACATTTGTATTTACTTAGTTTATTACTGTATTGTATTTAAAAGGAAGATTGTTACATATTCTTATAAAATGTTTCAGTACTAACTTACAGTATTTAAGTAAACGTTTGTTATAGTTCAAATATTATTCATAATATTACTATAATAAATATATTTTACAAAAACATTTACGCGATATGAAACTATTATTCACTATTATTCTATTTAATTAGAATATTTATTATATATTACTATTATACATTTTTAGAACTAACCTTTAGGCTATATTGAACTTTTAGTTACTAATTTATTAATAATTGTATTTAAGGGAAAAGTCCAGCCAACCGTGTCCTCAGCTTTCTAGAAATGTGGCGGTAACGTCTATTACTGTGCGTGTAAGGCTTCAAATAAGAGCATAAAATGTCAAGGTTCTCTGGGATGGTTGTATCTTTCAGCACATTCTCAATAATCCCCATTCCTGAAATAAAAAAATGCTTCCTAGCAATGTTTGGGTCATATAGTAATAGTACTCAAAGTACTTATTCTTCTAACCCCTTCTTTATTTTAGCAGCTCAAGCTTGCTATTCGCTAGCAGTTGGAGGAGAAGTGTGAGCAAGGCGATGTGCCACTATGCCAGAAAAGTAGTTCCTCTGCATTAGCGCTTAAATAACATTAGGTGATGGCATGTAAATGTAGCACTGGCGATTTTTACAGTACTTTATCGACCCCTCCTACTAGCAGTTGTTTACTATTTAGAAGACACTGAGAAGGGAACGTGTTGGTGTCTCACATAAGGTTTGAGGGTGATGAACAAAATACCCAAAAAGTGCAGAAGTGGAGGAGATAGCATCAAGACTTTGTGCAACTTTGAAAAAAAAAAAAAACAGCAGCTTCCCTCCATCTTTGTTTCTATCATGGTGGCCCAGATGGACAAAAAGAAGAAGAAAAAAAGAGTCTTTGGCTCACTTGTTCACAAATCGCCCGGGTTGACGATGGTGAAGTCCGAATCCTTGCTGTTGGTGGAGCCCTCATCCGGACTGGATGAGCCCGATGCCATGGCCGCCATCAGGGGGTCGTGGAGGGTCCCCGCCTCTCCCTCGGGCTCCATGCGCACCGGGCCGCGGCCCCGCCTGATGGGAGGGGTGCGCTCCGAGGCGGCCTGTCGTCCGTGGGCGCCCTGCAGGTCTCCTTCCTGGCACACCAGGATGTAGTCTTCCCAGTTCTTAGCATCCGGGCTTAGGGCTGGCGCCACCTGCACGTGAGAGAGTGGCCTGCCATTTTTATTTTAGAGGAGTCATCAAGTCAGGTCATGGACTTGTGCATGAAGAAGTTGATGGCGTCATAGGACCACTACAAGGCCCAGTCAGGGGAATCTAAAAGGACTGCTGGGGGAAATCTTGAAGGACTACTTGGCAGAATCTAAAAGGACTACTGGGAGGGATCTAGAGGGACTATTAGGGGGAATCTAGAAGGACTATTAGGGGGAGTCTAGAAGGACTATTAGGGCGTGTCTAGGAGGACTATGAGGGAGAGTCCAGAAGGACTATGAGGGAGAGTCCAGAAGGACTATGAGGGGGAGTCCAGGAGGACTATGAGGGGGAGCCTAGGAGGACTATGAGGGGGAGTCTAGGAGGACTATGAGGGGGAGTCCAGGAGGACTATGAGGGGGAGTCCAGGAGGACTATGAGGGGGAGTCCAGGAGGACTATGAGGGGGAGTCTAGGAGGACTATGAGGGGGAGTCTAGAGGACTGTGAGGGGGATTCTAGAGGACTGTGAGGGGGAGTCTATAAGGAATCTAGGAGGGGAACCTTGGAGGACTATTAAGGGGTATCTAGGAGGACTATTTGGGGGAATCTAGAGGGACTCTTAAGAGGACTATTAGGGGGAGTCTATTAGGAATCTAGGAGGGGAATCTAGGAGGACCATTGGGAGAATCTAGGAGGAGTCTAGGAGGACTATTAGGTTGAGTCTAATAGGAATCTAGGAGAACCATTAGGGGGAATCTAAGAGGACTATTAGGAGGAGTCTAGAAGGACTATTAGGGGGAGTCTATTAGGAATCTAGGGGGACTATTAGGGGGAATCTAGGAAGGCTAATGGGGATCTAGGAGGACTATTAGGGGGTTCTAGGAGGACTTTTAGGAAAAAAACTAGGAGGACTATTAGGGGGAGTCTAGGAGGACTCTTAGGGGAAGTCTAGGAGGACTATTAGGGGGAGTCTAATAGGAATCTAGCAGGACTATTAGGGGGAGTCTAGGAGGACTCTTAGGGGGAGTCTAATAGGAATCTAGGAGGACTATTAGGGGCAGTCTAGGAGGACTATTAGGGGGAGTCTAGTGTGGCTATTAGGGGGACTCAAGGAGGACTATTAGGGGGAATCCAGGAGGACTATTAGGAGGAATATAGGAGAACTATTAGGGGGAGTCAAGGAAGAGTAGTATTAGGGGGAGTCTAGGAGGACTAATAGGGGGAGTCTAGGAGGACTATTAAGGGGAGTCGAGGAGGACTATTAAGGTGAGTCAAGGAGGACTATTATGGGGAGTCTATTAGGAATCTAGGAGGACTCAGAGGGAATCTAGGAGGACTCTTAGGGGGAATCTAGAAGGACTCTTAGGGGGAATCTAGAAGGACTATAAGGTGGAATCTTTGGCCGCCTGACAATTTCCATTCTATCCCTGCAGTGACTCAGAATCAATTCTCCTTACAAAATAAATTATTACAGTGTGTATGTGATATCAATACGAATGATTCCAGTGCGGATGTGATATCAATGATTACAGTTTTTATGTGATATCAATATGAATGATTTCAGTGTGGATGTAATATCAATACGAATGATTCCAGTGTGTATGTGATATCAATACAAATGATTCCAGCGCAGATGTGATATCAATGATTACAGTTTTTATGTGATATCAATACGAATGATTCCAGTGTAGATGTGATATCAATACAAATTATTCCAGCGTGGATGTGATTTTAATACGATTGATTCCAGTCTGTAAGTGATATCAATACAAATAATTCCAGTGTGGACGTGATATCAATACAATTAATTCCAGTGTGGTTGTGATATCAATACGATACATTCAGCAGTGTCAAGGCCAAAGAACCTGGTGTGGAGACATCGTCTGCTCCTCTTCCTCGTCGTCTTCTTTCTCATCAGCGCTGGTGTCACCGTCGGGTCCTCGCCGCCTCCAGCCGCCCCCGCCACCTTGCGGCCGCTGGTTGTCGTGGCGACCGTCGGTGCCCAGAGAGGCTTGGGCTGCCGAGGTGTAGTGATCGTCGGCGATGCTGATCTCCTCGTTGTCCTCGGCCTCCAGCTGGCTCTGGTTGAAGCGCAGCGCCCCCTGCAGGATGTCCTTGATCTGGCAAGACATGGGTGGGACATCCAGGTGAGAAGGTGGGCGCTTCAGACGAGAACATTTGATCCACTCACCTGCTTGAGGCCTGCCAATGAAACCAGGACCTGGTCCTCTTTGTCAAGGTGTTCTTGCAAGATCACGTCCTGGATTTGACCTGAGGCAGGGATATTTGACAGAGTGACAGGAAGAAAATATCTGACACTCATCAGCCATTGGGTGCCACCTGCTGGTTGGTAACTAAGGATGCAATACAATTGCAGGAATATATTATTTAACATATAAATAATAACAGAAGCATCTCAAAACGGCTACAAAGATGCTGCATAACATTTTTTTTATTTTTTATTAAAAACATTATTAATCTACTGATTTACTGTTAATAATTGATTACATATTTATATGTTATTATACACATTATTTACTGATTTACTGTTAATATTTGATTACATTTTTATATGTTATACACATTTACTGATTTACTGTTAATATTTGATTACATCTTTATATTTTATTATAAACAGTTACTGATTTACTCTTTATATCTGATTACATCTTTTGTTTTATTATAAACATTATTTATTTACTGATTTATTGTTAAAATCTTATTCCAAATTTATATTTTAAATACTTACTTACTGATTTACTCTTTATATCTGATTACATCTTTATATTTTATTATAAACATTTATTTACTGATTTACTCTTATATTTCATTACACCTTTACATTTTATTATAAACATTATTTACTGATTTATCTGACAACATATTCTGTTTTATTATAAATATTATTTTATTTACTGATTTATTGTAAACATCTGATTACATCTTTTTATTTTATCATGAACATTTATTTACTGATTTACTCTTTCGTATCTGATTACATCTATACTGTATATGTTATTATAAACATTTGTTTACCGATTTACTCTTTATATCTGATTACATCTTTATATTTTATTATAAACATTATTTATTTACCGATTTACTCTTTATATATCATTACGTATTTTTATTTTATTATAAACATTATTTACTGATTTATTTTTGATGCGCCAAAAGAAGTTTGTTAACTTTTTTTATCTCATCATGCTAAGGTTAGCATGCTAACATTTTAGGCTATCTTATTTTTTGTGCTAATTTTGTACGTTCAAACCTCAAAATCTATGTGGTGCATTCTTGGAAGTATACAAATGTTTTCTTAAGTTTGCATGCTTACGTTTTATGCAAGCATTAGAGCTACTTTTGTATGTTTAAGAGTAAAAATCATGAATTTTGATACTTGTCGCCATCTTAGTACTTCAACTTTTCCTATGTGTTGGTGATCTGTAAGAAGTAGGTTAATTGTTAAATAGGTCAGCATGCTAATGTTATATGCTAGCATTTTTGCTATTCTTATTCATATGAACCTGAAATTGATGGGTTTTGAGAAATATATTTTTCATGCAAGTATGCTAACTCTTCCCAGTCTGCAAGCTACTGTTATTATTTCAACGTTTTATGCTAGCACAATGTTTTTTGTTCAAAACGCTGTGTAGTGCTGGACTTACAAATGTGAGTGTTCATCATCTTGGCACAGTATTTGCTCATGGCTTCCAGGTCGTTGATCTGACCCTGCAGGAAGGACACCTGGGCCTCCAAGTCATCGTCCTGCCACAATCATAGGTGACGTTAGAACAAGAAAAGGAAAACAAGCAATGGCCGTTGACAATGCAAATGTGGGGGCGGGTCCAGGCGGCTCACCGTCTCCTTCCTGGACATGGTCTTGCTGTGGGAGCGCGAGCGAGCGATGTGGAAGAACGACTCCTTCTTGGTGGCAGAGAGGGGCGGCGACGAGGCGCTGGCGTCGCTTCCTCCCCTGGAGAGTGGCGGAGGTGGCGAGGCGCAGGACTGACCCCCGGCCGAGAGGTTGTCGATGCTGGGAGAGGAGCTGACCGCCTTGGAGCTCTGGCCTGGGAGACAAATTGTTGACAAAGACTCAAACATCATTGACACCAAGTAGACCAGGAGATTATTATTGCTTTAATAATAATAATATTAAAACATAAAAGGTCATTCAGAGGGGATCTGCGTTTGAGATTAAAAGTCATGAGTCGGTAATGGCCATGACGAAAATGGGCCGATACTGATCGGTGGTCAATAGGTGGGCACATTCCTAATTTACATGCAGGTTTGATTGTGGAGGGTTTAATTGAATGGATGCGTCTTTTCAGATCATGTTTATACAGTCAAACTGCATCTCTCTGAATTAACTTGGTTGAACTTGATGAATGACTTCTGGTTCTTGAACACCAAGCAGGACTCGATGAATGACTTATGGGTCTTTGAACACCAAGCAGGACTTGATGAATGACTTCTGGGTCTTGAACACCAAGCACAACTCGATGAATTACTTCTAGGTCTTGAACACCAAGCATGACTCCCTGAATGACTTCTGGGTCTTGAACACCAAGGAGGACTCGATGAATGACTTCTGGGTCTTTGAGCACCAAGCAGGACTTGATGAATGACTTCTGGGTCTTGAACACCAAGCACAACTCGATGAATTACTTCTAGGTCTTGAACACCAAGCAGGACTCCCTGAATGACTACTGGGTCTCTAAACACCAAGCAGGACTCAATTAATGACTTCTGGGTCTTGAACACCAAGCGGGACTCGGTGAATGACTTCTGGGTCTTGAACATTAAGGACTCGATGAATCACTTCTGGTTCTTGAACACCAAGCGGGACTCGATGAATGACTTCTGGGTCTTGAACACCAAGCAGGACTTGATGAACGACTTCTGGGTCTTGGACAACAAATATTTGATTGGACTTAAGCTCCTTTTCTCATTTAAATGCACAAACTGACAAACCGGCCATCACATTGCTTTAGAAAGGCAGCGTTTGAGCGCCACCCTCGGCTGGCCAAAGCACATGCTGTGCAGCAAGAGGCATGTGCTTTACCTTGTACGTCCGTACCAGTTTGCGCCGGGAGAGACGCCTGAAGTGGAGGAGTGTCTTCTGCTCACCTTTGCCCAGGTGGACGGGCATGCTCTCCGACTTCAGCATGCGGTAGTGCTGCGAGGGGGCGTGGCTCTGCGACGGCGCACGGTCCGATGGGGGCTCGGCGAGCGGGTGCAGCAAGGGGGGCTCCGACGTCCCGGTGGGCAAAGCGGGCGAGGCGTGCACGTCGCTGTTGATGGACGCTCCTGATATGGCCGGAGAGATGAGTTTCCTGCCGAAGTTCAGCAGGCTGCTGGACACCTTGTTGATGTTCAGAGGAGCCGCTTTGGTGCTGGAACTTGGGGGGGGGGGGACAAGATGGAAAATAATAATACATCACAGCAAATCAAAGCATGAAAGCACAAGGATGACATTACAGAATGTGAGCGGACGCCCAGTAAGTGCTATGATTATTGAAAACAGGGTTTCTTAACCACAGGGCAGGGTCTCTCCGAGACTGTGGGGGCATGGTCACAATAACATCATGGAATAATTTGCCTCTAATGATAGGATTTTTACAATCGACTCTCCTTAGTTTTAGCCTGCTTGTAAATGTGTGTTTTAACTCCTGTGCAGCACTTTTATTGTTTTCTAAAATGTGCAATATAAATTACGTCCATCGGCTTGGATAAAAAGGCAAAAAAAATGTAGAGATTGTGGCGGGCACTAGGACCATGCTCACACTCAGCAAAATGCGTGTGGTTTATGGCTTCTTGGACACACTTTAAAAGTGCATATTGTGTTGTGTTTTATTCTCATGTTGGCACTCTTACAATAAAGACCTGAAAGTAACAACGCTGTGTTTCTTGCATTTCCCACAACATACTATTAAAAACAAATCTTTTATTTTTAATTAGTATATCTGTGTTATCCGTGCAATTAGGTGGCGACTTATCCGAATGCAGCTAAGGACACACTGTCACCCTGAAAGGGACAAGCGGTAGGAAATGGATGGATGGATTAAGATATATTTTTATATTGTTTTGCCATATTTTCAAATACTTATTGTACAAAGTACTTTGAGGAAATTTCAAGTTTCATTCTTGAGAATTTTAATGATGGCTTAAAAAATTAAAAACTACGAGCAACAAATCTAATCTTCTTCTGGTGTTACAATAGAATGTAGTCGTGTTTAGAGACTACTTCTGTCCCTCCATGTCCCTGACTAAAGAGGCTGCAGTGAGCATCACGTCACACTTGCTTGGCGCTGCTTCTCCAGTTGGACATTCTCTTCTCACTGTCCTCTTAATATTTGCACATTTTGGAGATGGCTGTCCGCAGGTATATCTAGTTACATCCACATCACAGACATGCTGACAATGCTGTAGACCAGGGGTCACCAACCTTTTTGAAACCAAGAGCTACTTCTTGGGTACTGATTAATGCGAAGGGCTACCAGTTTGTTACACACTTAAATAAATTGCCAGAAATAGCCAATTTGCTCAATTTACCTTTAATAAATGAATATATATATATATATATTATATATATATATATATATATATATAAAAATAATGGCTATTTCTGTCCGGCATACATTTTTTTTCCTTTTACGGAAGGTTTTTTGTAGAGAATAAATGATGAAAAAAACACTTAATTGAACGGTTTAAAAGAGAAGAAAACAGGAAAAAAATGTTAATTAAATTCTGAAACATAGTTTATCTTCAATTTCGACTCTTTAAAATTCAAAATTCAACCAAAATAAAAGGAGAGAAAAACTAGCTAATTCGAAACTTTTAGACATTTTTTTAAAAAGAATTTATGGAACATCATCAGTAATTTTTGCTTAAGATTAATTTTTAGAATTTTGATGACATGTTTTAAATAGGTTATAATCCAATCTGCATTTTGTTAGAATATATTACAAATTGGACCAAGCAATATTTCTAACAAAGGCAAATCATTGTTTCTTCTAGATTTTCCAGGACAAAAATGTTAAAAGAAATTCAAAAGACTTTGAAATAAGATTTAAAATTGATTCTACAGATTTTTTAGATTTGCCAGAATATTTTTTATTTATTTTAATCATAAGTTTGAAGAAATATTTCACAAATATCTTTTGTCGAAAAAACAGAAGCTAAAATGAAGAATTTAATTAAAATGTATTTAATATTCTTTACAATAAAAAATAAAAAATACTTGAACATTGATTTAAATTGTCAGGAAACAAGTGGAAGGAATTTAAAAGGTAAAAAGGTATATGTGTTTAAAAATCCTAAAATCATTTTTAAAGTTGTATTTTTTCTCTAAAATTGTCTTTCTGAAAGTTATAAAAAGCAAAGTAAAAAAATAAATGATTTCATTTAAACAAGTGAAGACCAAGTCTTTAAAATATTTTCTTGGATTTTCAAATTCTATTTGAGTTTTGTCTCTCTTAGAATTAAAAATGTCGAGCAAAGCGAGACCAGCTTGCTAGTAAATAAATAAAATTAAAAGAACAGACGCAGCTCACTGTTAAGTGCTGCTATTTTAGCTATTTTTAGAACAGGCCAACGGGCTACTCATCTGGTCCTTACGGGCTACCTGGTGCCCGCGGGCACCGCGTTGGTGACCCCTGTTCTAGATAATGGCCTGCGCGTTTTGTTTACATCTGATTTCCATAGTGCGGTTTTCGGTGATCTAAGTCTTTTTTTTGTGGTCAAGTTTTCAGTACATCACATTAGTGTGCACATAATATATTATATATACTGTATATCAATTCATATTGTAATGACCTGCTAATGTTAATGATTTATGTTTGTGTGGTTTGGATTTGATGTCAGATTTTGCCTATGTTTGCAAACACACCGTCCGTCTCTGAATGGTAATTGACGGAGAATGAGGAAGTGTTGTGTGTCCGGCGGGTAAGCGCGGACTCACAAGACAAAAGTGTGTACACGGGAGGTAAAACCTCTTGGAATTGTGCCGTTTGTTATCACAAGATTGATTATAAAAGTAAAAAATAGCGTCAGACGTTGTGTGATTTCTTCTGGCGGCTACAATATATTATATTACTTTAATTTGTTTTCAAGTAAAAAAAAAACTTTTTTCAAGGTGGGGCGGGAATAAAAATGCCGTGGCGGTCCGCCACATTCAATTACAGAAACCCCGGTAAGGCAAGCGGCCCCGAGAGGGCTACCAAAGAATATCTGTTTTTCAACCAGGTACTTAACTGTAATACACTTTTCCACTACTTTTTAGTTAGAAGTTATAAACGTTTCTTGAATGAAAAAAAACAACAATCATTTGCATCTAAATTGACAAACTAATTTGGAAAAATGTTATGCATTATTATTAATTTAGTTAAAATGTATTTATTTTAGCACTGTGTAATTATAAACAAATACATTTTTTATCAGTTTTTCTAACTGCCTTCTTTTGCAGTATTTATTTTTGTAATCAGCCTGACCTAAATCTTGATGAAAATCTTTGTGATTAACACAATTTCATCACATAATTTGACAATTATTATCCTGTTAAACTGTAAGAAGGTATGAAGTCATTATTGAAGTATATTCAAACTAATAGTAAGATGACTGATATTTGAGTGGGCCCCAGGACCCTCTGTAGTGGAAAAGTTGGGCCTCGTCGACAAAAAGTCTATTAAAAAACCCCAACATATTGTTGCCCTGTGTATGCAAGATATTGTGTAAATACTATAGATGGTATTTTATGTCCCAGTTGATGATGCAACTGGGTGATGATGTTGATGATGCAACTGGTTGATGATGCAAAGTTGATATTGTTTATTATTCTAAATATTCTTCATTTGCAATTTTGGGAACAAAACTAGTACTTTAACTTTAACTTAAAAACAAGAGACAGCCGCTATAATACTATAGAAGTAGTATAATGCATCCAAGCATATTATAGCAAACTACCAGATACCATGCAAGTAAGGTTTTTTTTAAGTTTTAGTGGACAAAAAGTTCAAAGTCCTGAGCTGTGAAGACATTTCAATGTTGGACCACAGGCTTCCAAACGTTTTGTTTTTGTTTATATGCACGCACGCACCCACGTCTTTTTTTGAATTACAGCAAACACCAGCGTGTTCATTTTACCGTGTCTTATTCATCAGGTCGGCTCCTCTTGTTTTGTAGTAATCCAGATTCTGCTGGAACTGGTAGTTGACAGGTCGTGGATGGTTCTCCGAGAAGTAGAGAGAGAAAGAAAGACTTGTTTATAGTGTTTATAGTGTGGAAGACCAAGCAATGAAGCGTGTCAAGAAGATGTTTGGGTTTACTGAGGCTAAAGTTGTCATCTCACTTCTACGTTTTTTATCATCGGACGTTTGGGGGAATCATTATCAAACCTAACAAGCTAACGCAGATGTGGGGATCAGGGAGCACACCAATAGAAGATTTCCAAGGTCATAACTGTTCCAATGTCCTCATTTGGTAGAGTATTCCACAAGGCTTATCATGTTAAAAGCACAAATATTGAAAATTGATTCATAGAAAGAGATGTAGGGTACAACCTCAGAGGATAGGCAAAATAAACACGTTGTAGCACTTTTTGTGTCTCAATCTTTGGTGTGAGAACATGGAGCAGCCTGAGTTAGCAAACGCTGCACTTGAAGACATTGTACAAATCCAGTATTTTTCTTCGCTATAGCGAGGCCTGTTTTGAATGTACTTGATGGCATTATTGTTAAACACATTCATCCGAGCAAATCGAGTTATGTAACTCCAGATCAATGTGATAGAACACGGTTCAGTTAAATCTCAGGGTGTTCAATCGATCAAAACTGGACTGTTTGGTTTGTCTTAGAAGACACTCATCCGAGTAGACTTCATCAGTTCATGATCATAGACTTAGATTGGTCAGATCTAGTCTTAGACTTAGATTGGTCACATCTAGTCTAGCGGCTGGTGCTAAAACCCCAAATATTGGTAAAATCTAGTCTTGCACTTGGATTGGTCACATCTAGTCTTAGACTGGTCACATCTGGTCTGAGACTTAGATTGGTCACATCTAGTCTGAGGCTTAGATTGGTCACATCTAGTCTGGGGCTTAGATTGGTCACATCTAGTCTGAGACTTAGATTGGTCACATCTAGTCTGAGACTTAGATTGGTCACATTCAGTCTGAGGCTTAGATTGGTCACACCTAGTCTGAGACTTAGATTGGTCACATCTACTCTGAGACTTAGATTGGTCACATCTACTCTGAGACTTAGATTGGTCACATCTACTCTGAGACTTAGATTGGTCACATCTACTCTGAGACTTAGATTGGTCACATCTACTCTGAGACTTAGATTGGTCACATCCACTCTGAGACTTAGATTGGTCACATCTACTCTGAGACTTAGATTGGTCACATCTAGTCTAGAGGCTGGTGATAAAACCTCAAATATTTATATTCCAAACCTGGGCAAGGATGGTTTCGCCCTATTATAGTGACAAAAACAACTGTTTGGATGCAAACTGTCAAAGCGAACGACAGCCTCTGAAGTGTAAAACCCCCTGGTTAGCATTGAGGTAATATGTGGCAGAACGATCGCTGTGGATCGACTACTACCAGTCCAAATTAGTCGGAATCAACGTTAACGTTTCATTCAGTTGTAAACAAATGGCACAAAGTTAAAGTTAAAGTACCAATGATTGTCAAACACACAATCTAGGTGTGGTGAAATTTGTCCTCTGCATTTGACCCATCCCCTTGATCACCCCCTGGGCAGTGAGGGGAGCAGTGGGCAGCAGCGGTGCCGTGCCCGAGAATCATTTATGGTGATTTAACCCCCAATTCCAACCCTTGATGGTGAGTGCCAAGCAAGGAGGCAATGGGTCCCATTTTTTTTATAGTCTTTGGTATGATTCGGCCAGGGTTTTGAACTCACAACCTATCAATCTCACTGTAACCACTAGGCCACTGAGCATCTGTGAGCACAATGTTTCTAACAGCTGTTATTTGTTGGAGGCTGAATTGCAGAGTCTTTTAAGAATGATTGAAAGGACAATGTTGTACAACACCGTCCTTTTAGGAATGGTTTTGGTTGAAAGACGGGGAATTTACACTTCAACAACTGTCATTGGTTTTGACAGTTAGGATTGCTTGTTGGCCCTGCGATGAGGTGGCGACTTGTCCAGGGTGTACCCCGACTTCCGCCCGATTGTAGCTGAGATAGGCGCCAGCGCCCCCTGTGACCCCAAAAGGGAATAAGCGGTAGAAAAATGGATGGATGGATGGATTGCTTGTTTGCATCTCAACAGTTGTTTTTCTCAATACCATAGGGCGAAACCATCCTTGTCCAGGCACACCATTCTGGTTTTGAAGTATAAATATTTGGGGTTTTGGCACCAACTGTTTGGACTAGATCCGACCATTTTAAGTCTGTGATCACGAACTGATGAAGCCTTCTTGGATGAGAGGCAAAACATCTTTTAAAACAAACCAAACAGTCCAGTTGTAATCAATTGAAAGCCCTGAGAGGACAATGACTGGATGGATGAGAACCTTCATAGGTGTGTTTTCAGTTCATGTTTAACGATGGAAAAAAGGTGGGATTCAAAACGTTTATACTCCTTCCCATTACCCTTTTGAGAGGTGTTAATTTTTTTTTTTTTTTTTGCGAAACAATAATATTGGAATGGAGCACTTGATTGTTCTCTAGAAAAAAAGGTACTATACTGCCTTAAAAAAAATACCAGTACCTATTTTTTCCATGGACATGATAGCATGCCGTGCTGAAATAGCTGCTAATATGAGCCAATGCGCATGTGAGTCAACACACACACAGTGCACTGACAGGCGGAAGCAGTGTGGAGACAGAAGAGAGAGAATGGACGTATTTTGCCGATAAAAGTGAACCTATAAACATTGAAGATCTGCTCTGCAGGCGGTGCTTTAAAACATTGCTAGCTAGCGGCTAATGTCCATCCACTGTGTTTTAGCTACGTTTAAATGACTTATCCTGGCCTCCATGGCAACAAAGTTTCTTACATGTACCATCATCATTGGGGGACGAGTAATAGCTAAACATGCTTCACTACACACTGTAGGAGGATACAATAGCTAGCGCTACTCTATGTAAACAAAAGGGTGAATCTACAACAATATTCACTGTAACGATACCAAGAACAGTATAAAGTCGACAATAGAAAGATTACATTGATATTTTTTTATTATCACAAATTTTTTTGTTGATTGGTAATTGTTGATAAAGTCATGAAATACATCGTTGGACACAGGAGAACTTTAACTATGACCAATGTATGATCATGTAACGACTTGGTATCAGATTCATACCCACATTTGTAGTATCATCCAAAACTAATGTAAAGTATCCAAAAAACAGAAGAATAAGTGATTATTACATTTGAACAGAAGTGTAGATAGAAGATATGAGCAGATATTGACAGTAAATGAACAAGTAGATAAATAATGATGACAAAATAATAGAATGATAAATGACGCAAAATGTTACTGCATACTGTACGTCGGCAGACTAATTAGGAGCCTGTGTTTGTTTACTTACTACTAAAACACAAGTTGTCTAGTATGTTCAACATCTTATTTCATGCATACATTCTTCTTTTGTTGCAGTAAGAGATGGCCTGGGCCAATATTCAATAAATCAATTAACCAAACGATAAATGACCGTCCTATGCATGTGTTGTTATGGTTACAAGGCAAGTCACTGTGTTGCAGCGGGCCTTTGGAGTACACGCACATACACAAAAATGTTGCTAACAGACAGTTTTTTTTTTGGTAGGATTTTTTTGTTTTATTTCAAAGTTGACATTCATGTTACCATGGAGGAAAATCAAATTTAAAACATTTGTATGCCTGTACACAATTTTACCATATCCGCATGTGGAGTTAAATTATAGAATGGATAAACCAAAGAAATCATACAAAGCACCAATATGATTCAGTTTAAGAAACTTTTCAAACTACAAGTGTTCACAAAGTACACAGAACAATAATTTTTATGCCCGTACACCACTTTACCATATCCGCATGTGGAATTAAATTATGGAATGGATAAACCAAAGAAATCATACAAAGCACCAATATGATTCAGTTTAAGAAACTGTTCAAACTACAGGTGTTCACAAAGTACACAGAACAATAATTATGATAAAGTAAAGTAAAGTTAAAGTACCAATGATTGTCACACAAACACACACACACACACACTGGTGAGGTGAAATTATTCTCTGCATTGGACCTATCACCCTTGATCACCCCTGAGAGGTGAGGGGAGCAGTGGGCAGCAGCTGTGCCGCGCCCGGGAATCATTTTTGGTGATTTAACCCCCAATTCCAACCCTTGATGCTGAGTGCCAAGCAGTGAGGTAATGGGTCCCATTTTTATAGTCCTTGGTATGACTCAGCCGGGGTTTGAACTCACAACCTACCGATCTCAGGGCGGACACTCTAACCACTAGGCCACTGAGTAGGTTATGATGAACATGTGAATGTTGTCTGTCTATCTGTGTTAGCCCTGCGATGAGGTGGCGACTTGTCCAGGGTGTATCCCGGCTTCCGCCGGATTGTAGCTGAGATAGGCTCCAGCTCCCTCCACGACCCCGGAGGGAATACGCGGTAGTAAATGGATGGATCTTGAACCCTTTTTTTTGTTTAGTTTTTTGAGATAAAGATTATTTATGTATTTCATATTTGTTTACATACTATGGTATATTATTAATTTATTATTTATTCACTGTTCTGTTACAGAGAACAAGGAAATGGGATAAAATTGCTATGGTAGGAAAAGGGGTAGGATTAAATAAGCTCAGCTTCTTCTTACACCTTTTCGGACATGCTGTAATGAAACAACTGGAAATATGTGATGCATTACATTGTATGATATGCACGTTCCGAATAAACTGAAACCAAACTGAACTGAACAACATACGAGAAATACAAGTTTGTTGCCTTTGAAAGAATATACTTGCAATATTATTATTGAGTTATTATTACGTCATTTCGTCTCCAAAAACATTGTATATGGGCAATAATTTGTAGGTCAATATATTTGTCGAGCAAAGTTTGTTATCGTTCAGGGCTAAATAAGAAAGTTATGGTTAATGTATCTAAAGGTTTTCTGTTATAGTAAAGCCAATAAGGACTTTTTGTGTGGTGCCCTTTATTTAGAAAAGTATCGAAACACATTTTGGTATCGGGACAAGCCCACTCTCAATTAATTTTATCTCCAGTTGCGCTGCACTGAATGGAAGAATGAATCTTCTGTACACCAGAGCGCCTAATGAGGTGCACCATAGCCTCATTAGAAGTGGTGTGAAAGTCGCTACAAGCGTGGATGCACTCTGCAACGAGCATAGCGTGGCCGTGACACCTCAAATCCCTTTTCAATGGCAAACACAAGCGGAGGCGGTTTCTTACTCTGGGGTCTCGGAGGAAAAGAGCTTTCTGCAGCAGGGAGTTGATGTCCCCGATCGGAGGGTAGTGCATCAGGAGGCCCAGGCAGGTCTGGAAGTTGCTGGCGATCACTGAAAGATACACCTGATGAACAAAATCAGTCTCAAAACACAGGTGCAGGTGTGCGGGTGTGTCGTACGAGCGTCTCGGATGTAGAGCAGCATGGCCACGAAAACGTAGTCCACCAGGTCCAGAGTGATGCTGTCAGCGAACAGCGCGTCCCAGACCACCAGCAGGTCCTGAAGGGGGAACTCACGCCCGAACAGCAGGCGCACCCAGCGGCTAAAGCGGGCAAAAGCAAAAAAGGTTTGGCTATGCAGTTGAAACCAAAAAAGAGCACTGACACTCTTTGTACTGACATTCCGTAGATTTGCGGGGCGATTTCCAGCCGGTTGAGGTGCATGTGCAGCTCCACGTCGTGCTTCTTCACCAGCTGATCTTGGATGCGGTTGACTTTGGTTACTATGGCAACAGATGGCCCGAAGTCCTGGGGCCGTGCAAAAGGGATGCTGCTGAGCATTTCTTCTTTACCCTGCATGGAAACAAAGTGGCGTGACTGAGGATCACATGCTCTCTGGACACGACCCCCCCGCCCCCCCTCATTCCCAACCACTGCGCCGTGGCACATCCCTGTGCTGTGGGAAGTGAAGTGAAGTGAATTATATTTATATAGCGCTTTTTCTCTAGTTACTCAGAGCGCTTTACATAGTGAGACCCAATATCTAATTTTTACATTTAAACCAGTGTGGGCGGCACTGGGAGCAGGTAGGTAAAGTGTCTTGCCCAAGGACACAACGGCAGTGTAACTAGGATGGCGGAAGCGGGGATTGAACCTGCAACCCTCAAGTTGATGGCACGGCCGCTCTACCAACCGAGCTATACCGCCATCAACTCAAGTCATCAACTTCCACCTATTTGGTCCCAAAACTATTACTTATTAAGTTGAAATACCTATCTATCTTAGTGTAGGGTTGGAGAAATATGGCAAAAATAATTGTCTTAATTTATCGGGCTGATATTGAAATCATGATTAATAACACGATAATTTTTTACACCGCTAAAACTCAACTTGAAATAAAATTCAAAAGAATAACAGATAAAACTAGTAACAAATAACCAAGTAAAATAATAATTATTAAAAATAGCAATAACAATGAAAAAAACGACAATAAAATTTGTTTTTTTGCTTTTGAAAGTTTGTGTCATAAATAATATTTAATAAAATGCTGTTAATTAAATGCAAAAATCCTTAGATTTATTGGTGTGATACATCTTTGGACAATTTAGACCAGTATTTCACGTAAAACAATAGTAATCGTGTAAACTTATCAATATTTTAAGTACATTATGCTTGTATAAGGTACTTTTTTGAAACTTTCATTTTGTTAGCCTGCGATGAGGTGGCAACTTGTCCAGGGTGTACCCCGCCTACCGCCCGTATGCAGCTAAGATAGGCACCAGCGACCCCCCGCGACCCAAAAGGGACAAGCGGTAGAAAAATGGATGGCATTTTGTTAGCGCAGTCAGACCAGACATGGCGCGCTATTATTGTGAAGGGGGGAAAAGTGTGTTGCTGTCCATAATCTATTATGTCATTCACAATAACACAAGCAGATGAGATGTGTTGTGAGTGTATAGATTGCTCTTGCTAGCTTTAGCTTCCCACTTTCTAGTTGCCACCTCCACATTGTTTAGTCCAGGACATGTTTCAGGGATGAATGAGTGCTATCGGACACATTATTTTCCCTTCTGCTCACAATAACATTTTATTTACATTTATGTCAATTTCCCTGATATTCTGCCGTAAACAGCACATAAAGTTTTATTGTCCAATTCCGTGATCCTGTCTGCAGTTACGTCAAGGCTTACTCTTTTGTTAAGTTTAGTGACTATTGGTTAGGCATACTAGCGCTGTGTCAAATAAAAAGCAGTAAATATGGTGACATCCCAAACTTCTCGGAGACATGCTCTTTTTTTCACTTGTACACTCACTCGTCCGTTTCATTGTCACCAGCCCACGAATGGGAATAAACTTTGCACAGCCCATTAATTGTTTTTTCACGATTTTAATATTTTGATAATTGTATGAGTGACAGGCTGAACAATATAATATTAGCTGGAGGAAAGGTACACAATTAACCTCGGTACCTGCAGTGTACCTGCACTGCCACAAGTACATTGTTGGGCTAGCACCAGTAAAAATGTTTGTAAAAATAAAAAATTAAAAAATTTGATTATGTTTTCCGAGGCAACACTTTACTCACCAAGTGATACATGTGAATCATGTTCTACTAACACCAACTATGTTTGGATACTTGAAAAACAGGCACGACGTACACACAAAGAACGCAGCAGACTGGCCTCGTAGTAACAAGGACAACATTCTTCTCCGCAGTGTGTGGACTATATTCTTGAAAGTAGCTGTTTTATGTCAGTTTTGGTCCATTCATATCTCATTTGTTAAGCCTTTGGACAAAACAATTCCAATGCTCATTTTTGGTAGCCTGTCAATGGGCTCGTCCATTGTATATTAGCATTTGGCTAGCCAGCCTTGATCCCGTATAGCAGTGTTGCTTTTTTTCAGTTTCTGAAAGAGCTGTATTGTCAAATAAACATAATTCCTTAATGTGTGAGGACCTTGTGTGTAGATGAATGTCTTTTCTTTTGTGTGCTTACTTCATTGTGGAGACAATCAAACAACCTCATGTTAAAAATGTTTCAGCTGTAATTCAAATGGGTAATGTAAGGCCTTTGTCCATTTCAAACAAGTTCATGTGGTCTATAGCAGTGTTTTTCAACCACTCTTGTGCTGTGAGAGATTATGAAATTTTACCTAATTAAGGGACAAGCGGTAGGAAATGGATGGATGAATGGATGGGTTAAAATTATTTTATACAAACCAGTAATTATAATTACACAAATAATGTGCCGTTGTCGAGTGTCTATACGGTCCAGGGCTCGGCAAAGTAACACGTTATACTCCTCCGTAGTGCTAATTGTTTTGTAGATGTCGGGAACATGGTTTGTTGGTCACAATATGCAGAAGATAGCAGGACGCAGCGTGAAGGTAAAAAGCTATCTAATGCTTAAACCAAAACTAAAAAAAAAAAGCGAGTGCCGCCGAGAAAAATTATTTTAGCTTAGTGAAGGCTATGAAAAATGAAACTAAAACTGAACTGCCTGCAAAATACCGTATTTTCCACACTATTAGGCGCACCAAATTATAAGACGCACCTTCAATGAATGGCCAATTTTAAAACTTTGTTCATACATAATGCGCACCGCATTATAGAAAAGACACTACACTAGAGGCTGGGATTTTGCCTTACGGCTCAGCTCTTTCTTCACCACAACGGATCGATACAGCGTCCGCTTTACTGAAGACGCCGCACCGATCCGCCTGTTGATCTCACGGTCCACTCTTCCCTCACTCGTGAACAAGACTCCAAAGTACTTGAACTCCTCCACTTGGGCCAAGGTCTCCTCCCCAACCCAGAGATGGCACTCCACCCTTTTCCGGGCGAGAACCAATTTTCTCGCCTTGTTCTCAATTTACCGGTCGATCTACGTTCCCATCCTCACCAATGGTCATGAGCTTTGGGTTATGACCGAAAGGACAAGATCACTGGTACAAGGAGCCGAAATGAGTTTCCTCCGCCGGGTGGCGGGGCTCTCCCTTAGAGATAGGGTGAGAAGCTCTGCCATCCGAGAGGAACTCAAAGTAAAGCCGCTGCTCCTCCACATCGAGAGGAGCGAGATGAGGTGGTTCGGGCATCTGGTCAGGATGCCACCCGAATGCCTCCCTAGGGAGGTGTTTTGGCCACGTCCGATCGGTAGGAAGCCACGGGGAAGACCCAGGACACGTTGGGAAGACTATGTCTCCCGGCTGGCCTGGGAACGCCTCGGGATCCCCTGGGAGGAGCTGGACGAAGTGACTGGGGAGAGGGAAGTCTGGCTTCCCTGCTTAGGCTGCTGCCCCCGTGACCCGACCCCGGATAAGCGGAAGATGTTTTGATGGATGGATAGAGGCTGGGGTTACGTTATGCATCCATTTGATGGAGCTGCACATAAGGGAATGTCAACAAAACAGTCAAACTTTATTCATAGATTACAAACCAGCGTTCTGACAACTCCGTTCACTTCCAAAATGAATAAACAGCTGTTTATTATTTTCCCCGAGGTAAAGTCAGTGACGTGGTATTTTGTCTATGTTTTAACAAAGGCAAGGTATAACATGAAGTGCAACATTTATATCACATAGAAAAGGGGAACTTTTCCTTGATTCAATAAAGACGTAAAAAAACAGTCTGATACTGTTACGGTAAATCAAATGTTAGTGCAATCACAGTATAGTAACACTCGAAATAGTGCAAAGCAATGACAATATGTCAATAACTACATGTTGCTCAAACGTTAATGTCACACAACACAACACACAAAATAAACATGTAAAGCTCACTTTACTAAGTTATTACTCATCCACAAATCCCTCAAATTCTTCTTCTTCAGTGAGCGTGACTGATCGCTTTGAATTTAAACTCTGCGTCAAAAGCGTGTCTCTTAATAGGAGCCATTTTGGGGTCTTTACATAAACGCACAAATGGAAATAAAACGGCAAGTCTCACGCAGTCATATATCCCAGCATGCATTGCGCGCTTCTTGTACGGGGGGAAATGAAGTCGGCGGCTGCTTACCGTAGCTGCGAGACCCGCTCTGGCTCAATATTGGTCCATATATAAGGCGCACCAGATTATAAGGCGCACTGTCAGCTCTTCAGAAAATTGGAGGTTTTTAGGTGCGCCTTATTGTGCGGAAAATATGGTAAACAAAAACAGAATGCAGGATGACAGCAAAGACTTACAGTGTGTGGAGCAGAGACGGCGTCAACAAAGTACATTCGTACTAGGGCTGGGCGATATTGCCTTTTTTTAATACAGCGATATTTTTAGGCCATATCGCGATATACTTCTCAGTATTTTGCCTTAGCCTTGAATGAACACTGGATACATATAATCACAGCAGTATGGTAAATCTATGTGTCTAAATTAAAACGTTCTTGTTCATACTGCACTAATATACGCTACTTTTAAACTTTCATGCAGAGAAGGATATCACAACTAAGTCAATTTACCAAAACTGTATTTATTAAAAGTTATTAGCAGGTGACTTTTCAAATCATGCTACATATTAGCAGTAATGCTACTTTTGGTAGCAACGCTTGTGCCCCACACGACAAATTAAAATTGTCTATTCGACATATTCCCGCTTGAAGCCGAACCACCGCCAGACGATGGACCCCATGCTATTTTGCTTGAGAATTAATTCTTCCTTCATTTGTTACGAGATTTGCACCTTCTTTCTCTCGCAACAACCCGCTAGCATCACAGCTAACGTTAGCCACGCCGCTACCTCTCTGCTGGGTGAGGGTGTATACGTATGTGACGTATGACGTGACAGTATGTGACGTACGTAAGAATGTGGGCCTGCTTGTCTGTGAGAAGAAGACACAGGAAAGAGCGAGGAGAGCCTGTAGTGTAATGCCCGCAGCTAAAAACAACTGCGTGAGAACGTCTACTCGAATATTAGGATATAGTCATTTTCTACATCGCAGAGACAAAACCGCGATATATCACGTATATCGATATATAGCCCAGCCCTAATTCGTACATGACATGACAATCAACAATGTCTACACAAAGAAGGATAGCAAAAACTTAAATAGTCTTGTTTTGTAAAACAAAGCAGAGCACAAAATAGCGCTCAAAGGAAACATTAAAACTACAACAGAAAAATACCAACAAAACAGGAAAAACAACAAAAATAGGAGTGCAAGACAAGAACTAAAACACTACACACAGGAATACACCAAAAAAATTAACATAAGTCACGGCGTGATGTGACAGGTCGTGACAGTGGAACTACTTTGAGACAAGAGCTATAGTGATTTATGGTTGGTTATAATTTAGATCAATTTCCAACAATTGCGAGAACAACTTTTTATTGTCAATATCTGCGGCTGAGTTTTATTTTTTAATGTTTTCTGCTGGTGGTGGGCCTCTGGATTTTTTCAATGAAATAAATGTGCATGGGCTCAAAAAAGGTAGAAAAACACTGGCCATTTAATGGTCCAAATTGTGCATAGATTTTGCTTTACAGACCATCTTCTTGTTGCTTTCTGACTGAATGCGCCATTTTAGTGGGCGGACCAAAGCCCTCCTCCAAAACAGGAGGGAGGAGTGCTGGCATGGATTGGACAACAAGTCCCGATCTGTGTGCTCGTACTTGAGCAATCGTTACCCCCATAAAACGTTTGGGACTAGCCTCCAGCCAGTACACACAAAGACGTGTGGTTGTAACTCACCCGCCTTACTTCTCGTTCATAGCAAGAGAACCAAGGCTCTGCAGTCTCCATCAGCTGAGAGAACAGTGCACTAAAAGAGGAAATAATTTGTCACCAATCAAGCAATCTTCTTTTTTTTTAACATTTATTTTTGGAATTTTTGACAGCAAATACAGAAATACCATTAAACACATGCCAAATGCTAAACCACAAAAATGACATAAAACAGAGTTCGTACACATTTTCCATGGCCAAATTCAAGCACTTTTTAAAGACTTTAAAGATAAATTTTGTAGTTTTTCCTGTACCCATCAAAAGGCGAAAACCAGTGTGAATCTATATCCTTGTTGTTTGAGGTCACCAAATGCAATCTGAAGGAAAAATATGGAAAATCTGCTAAAACTTAAGCCTAATATTGAACCAGCGGTTATCATTAACTGAATGGGGCATGGAAAATGAAGCAGTGTTTCTGTAGACTATTCAATGTCATTGGTGTTTGCAAAGATGTCTCCATTTGTGTTGTTTTTCCAGATTTCTTGTTCTTTTTCTTACTTACATCACTCAATGACATCGAACTGCACAAATTGATTTGTGTGTGTAAACTGCATAATGTGATATGAATACATGCACCCTCAAAATGTGTATTTCACTCATTTGTTAACAAAACTATTCCACAATAATGTAAGGATAAAAAAATTAAAGGAAAATATTTTGTTTGTTTCACAACAGTGGTCCCCAACCACCGGGCCACGGCCCGGTACCGGTCCGCGGACCGATTGGTATCAGGCCGCACAAGAAAAAAAAAAAAATAAATAAATAATTAAATCAACATAAAAAACACAATAAATACATTATATATCAATATAGATCAATACAGTCTGCAAGGATACAGTCCATAAGCACACGATTGTATTTCTTTATGAACCCCACCCCCCCGGTCCATGGGACAAATTTTCAAGCGTTGACCGGTCCGCAGCTACAAAAAGGTTGGAGACCATTGTTTCACAACACCTCAGTCACCTTTCATTAAGCATATCTAGCCTTATAAATGTGGCTATGATAACAAATCAATTTTTAGTTGAGGGAAGTTGTTAACATTATAATGTATCATTGACAAACGCTCCATTTTTTCCTTTCATAGCTTGTAATAACTGTCCGTAATTAACATGTAATCTAGCGCTGATCTTTCAGTTTAGGTCTAGCATGTGCCAAAAGGTTAGAAAACAAAACTTAAGCTAACGTTAGTTAACTAGTAGGGTAGTAATCTATGTGGCTTATCTGCCAAATGACTCGAAAGGGCAGACTCTCCCATTGCGAAAAACTGGATTTCCTTTTTGCATACTTTGCAGCAGGCTACACGTGGATTTGGTCCACGTTTTATCCAAAGTTTGTATTTGTCATTTTCCATCCAATATTCATTAAAACGACAACCTCCCGGCATGATGGACCGATACACCACTGTCCTCTTGGGGGCGACACAGAGCCATATATACCGTATTTTTCGGATTATAATTTGCAGTTTTTTTCATAGTTTGCGACATATACTCCGGAGCGATTTATGTGTGAAAATTATTAACACATTACCGTAAAATATTAAATCGTAGAGACGAAGAAAATCTCAGCAATTGTCACACATACGTCAGCAATCGTCACACACACAACAGCCATTAAGAATTCGGCAGGGGAGGGTCATGGCAGAAGTGCATTGTGGTTCATGGGATGCTAATTACTATATGCTACATGCTACTGCCATAGCTATTAAAATGGATCAAATCAACGTTGGGGGTAACTTATAAAAACTGAGAAGGGCTGAACAAAAATGGCACCGAAAAGGAAATCATGTACTGCAGATTACAAACTGGACGTAGTGAAATATGCAGCAGAAAACAACAAGAGGAAGCGGCGCATGCCTTTGGAGTTGGCAGAGTTGTTGAGAAGCGACATCGAGGTAGAATATTTCATCGGATTTAGCGTTGAGAGTGACAAATTGTTTGGTAAACGTATAGCATGTTCTATATGTTATAGTTATTTGAATGACTCTTACCATAATATGTTACGTTAACATACCAGGCACGTTCACAGTTGGTTATTTATGCGTCATATAACATACACTTATTCAGCCAGTTGTCCACTATTCTTTATTTATTTAAAATTGCCTTTCAAATGTCTATTCTTGGTGTTGGATTTTATCGAATAAATTTCCCCCCAAAATTAGGCTTATACTCTACTGCGACGTATATGTTTTTTTCCTTCTTTATTATGCATTTTTGGCCGGTGCGACATATACTCCGGAGCGATTTATACTCCGAAAACTTCGGTACATAACCACCTAATGCAAGGGCTCTTGCAAAACCAACAAATCAAGCGTCTAGCTTTCATTTTTAAGGAAACTTATTTTATTTTTTCCCCATTTTATAATTAGCCTATAGAGTCAGACTGCCGAGAAATATGATGAACATTTCCAAACATTTACAAGCACTTCACCCAAAATTCAAGCATTTTTCAAGCCTTGAAAAAAACATTAAAATCTAATAAGCATGTTTAAGGTTTTTAAGCACCCGTACAAACCCTGATAAAATAAATTGAAAACAATTTTAAATGAAAAATCAATTAAGCAATTTTGGAATCCAACTATACTCACTAGGCATCATGCTCAAGGTACTGTGGGTCCAACAGACACTTCATCTCCTCACTGTGGGAGAGACAAGAGGCCATTAAGCAGAGCTATACCTGGGGATAGCAAGCTACACACTTTGTGTTTTTTAGCAATGCCCAGGTGACATTTCCTGCTTCATTTGATAGTACAGTCGTCCCTCCCCACACTGTACGTATTGCTGGCATAAATGAAGTCTTATATTTATTAAAGGAAAGTACTTGTCTTATATTCCTTGTGTTGAGCACAATAAATATTCTGTTTCCATGCCGATAGAGTCATTGTTTACGTACCTGTTTTTAATGCTAAGTGGCAAGCATGTATGGCAATTTACGGACAATAAGCCGCTACTTCCTGGTTGGAATACAGTTTTCGCTATCCTAGACACTTAACCCACCTCCCCTGCCTGGGAGAGGCAATGATGAGAGATATAGCAGATTAGTCTCTCTTAACAGATGGCTGGATAGCTTCTGCAGACAACAGGGATTTACGTTTATTGATAATTGGCCCTCTTTCTGGGGCAAACCTGGCTTGCTGAGGAGAGACGGCCTTCACCCTAACCAGGAAGGCGCTATCCTCTTGTCTCGGAACATAGACTTCGCATTGAGCCACATTTGACTAACTGCACTAGAGCAAGCCCGGTCACAGGCAATTACAGAGCCTGCTAGCCTGGGTATGGAGTCAGTTAAGTTAGAGCTAGCCAGCGCCAGGCTGGATGATCCCTGTACACATAGCAATTTTCGTAGAATAATACACAACTCAGAAAATGTTTTTTCTACTGTGTCTATGACTTCGTCAGAGTTAGACATGCGTTCTACTGAGGTGGCAAATTATGATGCGTTCAGTTTATCGCAGCGCCAAGTAGACAATCTGAAAATTCCCGTCATATCAATTCCTAGATATGGTCGTAATTATTTTAAGTACACTGCGCATAATAAACGCAACATTATTAATATTGCTACTACGGATAATTTTATCAACAACTCCTTAAAACAGCCCACTACCTATAATATGGGCTTTCTAAACATCAGATCTTTGTCTCCCAAAACGTTATTAGTCAATGAGGTCATTAGAGACAACAACCTTAACGTCATCGGTCTTAGCGAAACCTGGCTTAAACCAGACGACTTTTTTGCGATAAATGAGGCATCCCCTCCTAACTATACGAATGCGCATATTGCCCGTCACCTCAAAAGGGGAGGGGGTGTCGCACTAATATACAACGAAAACTTTAACTTTAGTCCTAACTTAAATAATAAATATAAATCGTTTGAGGTGCTTTCTATGAAGTCTGCCACACCTCTGCCTCTGTGCCTGGCCGTTATCTACCGCCCCCCAGGGCCCTATTCGGACTTTATTAGTGAATTCTCAGAGTTTGTTGCTGATCAAGTGACGCACGCCGATAATATAATTATAATGGGGGACTTTAATATCCATATGAATACCCCATTGGACCCACCGTGCGTGGCGCTCCAGACTATAATTGATAGCTGTGGTCTTGCACAAATAATAAATGAACCGATGCATCGCAGCGGTAATACGATAGACCTAGTGCTTGTCAGAGGTATCACCGTCTCCAAAGTTATGATACTCCCGTATACTAAAGTAATGTCCGATCATTACCTTATAAAATTCGAAGTTCAGACTCATGTTCGGCAAGCTAATAATAATAATAACTGCTATAGCAGCCGCAACATTAATGCTGCCACAACGACGACTCTTGCGGACCTACTGCCCTCGGTAATGGCACCGTTCCCAAAGTATGTGGGCTCTATTGATAACCTCACTAACAACTTTAACAACGCCCTGCGCGAAACCATTGATAGTATAGCACCGCTGAAGTTAAAAAAGGCTCCAAAAAGGCGTACGCCATGGTTTACTGAAGAAACTAGAGCTCAGAAATTATGTAGAAAGCTGGAACGCAAATGGCGCACGACTAAACTTGAGGTGCACCATCAAGCATGGAGTGATAGTTTAATAACTTATAAACGCATGCTTACCTTAGCTAAAACTAATTATTACTCAAATCTCATCCGCATTAATAAAAACGATCCAAAATTTTTGTTTAGTACAGTAGCATCGCTAACCCAACAAGGGACTCCTTCCAGTAGCTCCACCCATTCGGCAGATGACTTTATGAAGTTCTTTAATAAGAAAATTGAACTTATTAGAAAGGAGATTAAAGACAATGCGTCCCAGCTACAACGGGGTTATAGTAACACAGATACGATTGTATATACGGCGGATACTGCAAATATCCAAAATAGTTTCTCTCGTTTTGATGAAATAACATTAGAAGGATTGTTACAACGTGTAAATGGAATAAAACAAACAACATGTTTACTTGACCCACTTCCTGGGAAACTTATCAAGGAGCTTTTTGTATTATTAGGTCCATCAGTGCTAAATATTATAAACTTATCACTTTCCTCGGGCACTGTTCCCGTTGCATTCAAAAAAGCGGTTATTCATCCTCTCCTTAAAAGACCTAACCTCGATCCAGACCTCATGGTAAACTACCGACCGGTGTCTCACCTTCCCTTTATTTCGAAAATCCTCGAAAAAATTGTTGCAGAGCAGCTAAATGAGCACTTAGCGTTTAACAATCTATGTGAAACCTTTCAATCCGGTTTCAGGGCAAATCACTCGACTGAGACAGCCCTCGCAAAACTGACTAATGATCTATTGCTAACGATGGACTCTGATGCGTCATCTATGTTGCTGCTCCTCGATCTTAGCGCTGCTTTCGATACAGTCGATCATAATATTTTATTAGAGCGTATCAAAATACGAATTGGTATTTCAGACTCAGCCCTGTCATGGTTTAACTCTTATCTTACTGATAGGATGCAGTGCGTCTCCTATAACAGTGTGACCTCGGACTATGTTAAGGTAACGTGTGGAGTTCCCCAGGGTTCGGTCCTTGGCCCTGTACTCTTCAGCATCTACATGCTGCCGCTTGGTGACGTCATACGCAAATACGGTATTAGCTTTCACTGTTATGCTGATGACACCCAACTTTACATGCCCCTAAAGCTGACCAACACGCCGGACTGTAGTCAGTTGGAAGCGTGTCTTAATGAAATTAAACAATGGATGTCCGCTAACTTTTTGCAACTTAATGCCAAAAAAACGGAAATGCTGATTATCGGTCCTGCTAGACACCGACCTCTATTTAATAATACAACTTTAACATTTGACAACCAAATAATAAAACAAGGTGACTCTGTAAAAAATCTGGGTATTATCTTCGACCCAACTCTCTCCTTTGAGTCACACATTAAAAGCGTTACTAAAACGGCCTTCTTTCATCTCCGTAATATCGCTAAAATTCGCTCCATTTTGTCCACTAAAGACGCCGAGATCATTATCCATGCGTTTGTTACGTCTCGTCTCGATTACTGTAACGTATTATTTTCGGGTCTCCCAATGTCTAGCATTAAAAGATTACAGTTGGTACAAAATGCGGCTGCTAGACTTTTGACAAGAACAAGAAAGTTTGATCATATTACGCCTGTACTGGCTCACCTGCACTGGCTTCCTGTGCACTTAAGATGTGACTTTAAGGTTTTACTACTTACGTATAAAATACTACACGGTCTAGCTCCAGCCTATCTTGCCGATTGTATTGTACCGTATGTCCCGGCAAGAAATCTGCGTTCAAAAGACTCCGGCTTATTAGTGATTCCTAGAGCTCAAAAAAAGTCTGCGGGCTATAGAGCGTTTTCCGTTCGGGCTCCAGTACTCTGGAATGCCCTCCCGGTAACAGTTCGAGATGCTACCTCAGTAGAAGCATTTAAGTCTCATCTTAAAACTCATCTGTATACTCTAGCCTTTAAATAGACCTCCTTTTTAGACCAGTTGATCTGCCGCTTCTTTTCTTTCTCCTATGTCCCCCCCTCCCTTGTGGAGGGGGTCCGGTCCGATGACCATGGATTAAGTACTGACTGTCCAGAGTCGAGACCCAGGATGGACCGCTCGTCGGGACCCAGGATGGACCGCTCGCCTGTATCGGTTGGGGACATCTCTACGCTGCTGATCCGCTTGAGATGGTTTCCTGTGGACGGGACTCTCACTGCTGTCTTGGAGCCACTATGGATTGAACTTTCACAGTATCATGTTGGACCCGCTCGACATCCATTGCTTTCGGTCCCCTAGTGGGGGGGGGGTTGCCCACATCTGAGGTCCTCTCCAAGGTTTCTCATAGTCAGCATTGTCGCTGGCGTCCCACTGAATGTGAATTCTCCCTGCCCACTGGGTGTGAGTTTTCCTTGCCCTTTTGTGGGTTCTTCCGAGGATGTTGTAATCGTAATGATTTGTGCAGTCCTTTGAGACATTTGTGATTTGGGGCTATATAAATAAACATTGATTGATTGATTGATGCTCTCAGTGCTGTCGTGAAGTGAAGTGAATTATATTTATATAGCGCTTTTCTCTAGTGGCTCGAAGCACTTTACATTGTGAAACCCAATCTCTAAGTTACCTTTTTAAAGCAGTGTGGGTGGCACAGGGAGAAAGTGGGTAAAGTGTCTTGCCCAAGAACACAACAGTTGTGAATAGGTTGGCAGAAGAGGGGATCGAACCTGGAACCCTCAAGTTGCTGGCACAGCCACTCTACCAACCGAGCTATACCGCCCCACAACTTGTAAACGTAGCTTAAATGTAGATATTGTTGTTGTTGTTTTTTTAAGTAAAACACTTTTAGTCACTGGAGAAAAGGGGCTACATAAATATAATTCACTTCACTAATTTTTTCCAGTGCTCTAAATCCTGCGGCTAATTCAAAGATTTTTCGCCAATATCCCGCTAATACATTCAGCCAACGATATTGCCGAAATGGTCACAATTGACCAATGAGATTGTTCACATTAAGTCAAACACACACAGACATTCAGTCAGCCATTTAGCGCTTTATAGACTAATCCTCACCATGCACAAGACATAGCCCCAAAACCAAAGACAATCATCAATGAACACAAGTGGCTGTGTAAATATTTATTTTATTCCTGTGTTCACCTGTGGCTTATAGACTTGTGCCGCCAATATATGTAATATAGAAATAAGATATCAGGTGGGTTCACCTTATATTTAGGTGCATTCTACAGCCCAGAAATGACAGTAAATGTTGATTTCAACTCTTGCCTCATTAAGAACACATCTCCACCAATTCCCTAAGCGCTCCCTGCACTTTTAAAAACTGTATGTGTCCAGGTTAGGGGCAATCAAACAAAACTTTTACAGTCAAACTACGTGTCCCTTTTGAACAGGAGTAGCGTTTCGAAAAAATATCCATTACATCATTCCTTATGAAGTGAAGTGCTTGGAATAAGAACAACACACATTTGACCACATAGTGAGGGCATTGCACTTGTGACTTTGGCACTATGACATCAGAGCATTATTTATCATATAAAGTAGGTCTAAATCAGGGGTTCTTAACCAACTTGTCCACTATAGAGGGTTTTGGGGCCCACCAAATACGGACACTGATTTAGTAATCCTACTTTTCATTCATTTTGATTGGTAGTAGGCTAATGTAGCTAATATAGACACTTGCATCATGTGTTGTCTTCATCTTAACACTTATACAAGACTTTTATAGTCATTTTGATAGGAGGCTAATATAGCTAATATAGACACATCATGTGTTGTCTTCATCATAACACTTATACAAGACTTTTATAGTCATTTTGATAGGAGGCTAATGTAGCTAATATAGATACTTACATCATGTGTTTTCTTCATTATAACACTTCATTAAGACGTTTAAAGTCATTTTGATAGTAGGCTAATATAGACGCTGACATCATACGTTGTCTTCAGTAGAACACTTCTAACAGAATTTTAAAATAACTTTCATAGTAAGTTAATATAACTAATATAGACACTTCCATCATGTATTGTCTTCATGATAACACTTATATAACACTTTTAAAGTAGTTTTTATAGTAAGCGAATATGACTGATATACTGTCAATGACTCGGCCCCGCTGGTATCCAGCAAGGACAAGTCACAGGTGGAACAAATCCTCAGTGCTGAACTCCTGAGTATTTGCACCTGGCTTGCTGACAACAAGCTATCATTAGGTAAAACGAATCCATCCTATTTGGGTCCCACATCAACCTTAAGAAAGTCAGTGACTTCACTATAAAAGTGGGTGACATTGTTATCACCAGGAAAGATGAGATCACCTACCTAAGTTACATTCTAGAGGCCAATCTTTCCTGTGATAAAATGGCAACCAGGGTAATCAAAAAGGTCAACCAAAGAACGAGATTCCTCTAAAGAATATCCTCTCTGATCAACAAAAGCACATTGAAGATTCTAGGGGGAACTCTCATTCAACCCTTTTTCAATTACGCATGCACCTCCTGGTACCCCAGCACCTCCAAAACCCTCAAATCTAGACTCCAAACATCCCAGAACAAGCTCGTCAGGTTACTTTTAGACCCCCACCCCAGATCACACCTCACTCCAACACACCTCTACAAAGTGGGCGGGCTCGGGGTGGGGGACAGAGTAAAACAACTTGTACTGAGCATAGTCTATAAAATCCGCTACACCTCCCTGATACCAAAGTACATGTCAAACTACTTCCTTAACGTAAATGACCGCCATGACCACAACACCAGGGGGAGTTCCACAAACCACGTTAAACCCAGATTCCGATCTAACAAAGGTCTTAACTCATTCTCTTTCTATGCCACATCAATGTGGAATGCACTCCCAACAGGTGTAAAAGTAAGTGCATTTCTATCCTCCTTCAAAACCACTCAAAAAGAACACCTGCAAGCAACTTCAACCATTTAATAACACCCTCCCCCCATCACATCCCATCTCCCTGGATTGTAAATAAAATGTAAATAATCAAATGTATTTCTAATGTATATACTTGTTCTTATGCTATCTGAACTCACTATATTCTCTGCTCACTGTACATATCCTACTAAGTCAGTCCTACACTGTTTCAATGTCCATTTCTCTGTTGATGCAATTGTTGACTTAATTGCAGACATCAACCAAACCCTCCTCATCCCACACCCCCCAGATTGTAAATAATGTAAATAATTCAATGTTTATACTCTGATGATTAACTTGTGTGATGACTGTATGATGCTGATAGTATATATTTGTACCATGATTGACTCCGACTTAAACAAGTTGAAAAACTTATTCGGGTGTTACCATTTAGTGGTCAATTGTACAGAATATGTACTGAACTGTGCAATCTACTAATAAAAGTTTCAATCTATCAATCAATCAAAAGACACGTGTTGTCTTCTTTATAACACTTATATAAGAGTTTTAAAGTAATTTTGATAGGCAAATCTAGCTAAATATAGACATCATTTAGTTTCAATCAATCAATCAAAAGACACATTTGTTGTCTTCTTTATAACACTTATATAAGAGTTTTAAAGTAATTTTGATAGTAGGTTAATATAGCTAAATATAGACATCATTTAGTTTCAATCAATCAATCAATCAAAAGACACGTGTTGTCTTCTTGTGGGGGCGGTTTAGCTCGGTTGGTAGAGTGGCTGTGCCAGCAACTTGAGGGTTGCAGGTTCGATTCCCGCTTCTGCCATCCTAGTCATGCCGTTGTGTCCTTGGGCAAGACACTTTACCCACCTGCTCCCAGTGCCACCCACACTGGTTTAAATGTAACTTAGATATTGGGTTTCACTATGTAAAGAGCTTTGAGTCACTAGAGAAAAAGCGCTATATAAATATAATTCACTTCACTTCTTTATAACACTTATATAAGAGGTTTAAAGTAATTTTGATAATAGGCTAATATAGCTAAACATAGACACATCATTTACGTGATTGTGATCTTTTTTTTGGTGCGCAACACGGATGTTTTTTTTCCTGTTTGTTTTATTAGCCTTTATTACAAGTTTTTTTGTTTTTCATCATGTTTTCCTTCTGTTAACGTATGTATAGTTCTCCATTGTGATATAAATAAAAGTCTATCCTATCCTATCCTAGAGTCTACCGGCGAACAGAACACATTCAACGCGTAATGTAAGTGAAAAGGTGAGATTATGGGTGTTATTTCATGTCGAGAGTACTTTAATCATGTTGAACGCATTATTTAAAAAGGTCATAAACAGCTTTTTTGTACTGATTTGAAAAAAAATGTTTGTAAATTAGAGTCCAAACATCCAATCGGAAGCAATTATAAGCGATAAACAAAAGTTTACTGTACAGGTCTGGTGTAAATGCAATGCATGTTACAGACAATAAAAGATGACAGGAAGTGACCTGGGGCTCGCCGTCTCGCTGGCGTGCAGGAAGGCTTGATGGTCGCAGTGCAGCACGAAGACTATGGGAGCCAGCAACTCATGCATCCCCTGTGGGACACACAGGAGGAAGTGTGAGGTGAAAATAAACGTCACCTGTGGTCAGCCTGGCTGGAATAGTGATGCACAAGGGTTGTCATCTGTGATGACAGCCGTCATTTAGATATTGTTGGCCACAGCCCGGCCATGTGTCACAAAAGATGCTTTGCGAGCCCATCTATCCACTAGCTGGCACCTGTTTAGATCACCGAGACTCCTCTGGTCTCAACACATACAAGCCTACTTTCTCCAGTACCTGCTTATAAAGCAACTGTTCATTTTCTCTGGCATAGCAGAAGAGAATGTCCGTCAGCTTGGTCCGCACATCCTCGTCCTGGAAGTAACGGATCTCAGGAAACCTTCAGAATAATACAGGATATAGCTGTGAGAAACCATGTATGACTGAGTTCAGAAATACTTGGTCACATACGTTCTCAATACGTCTTGTTTGATCATCCCCTTCAGCTCCTTGTCCTGGAAGAACTTGTTCCAAGGGCTCTGGGCAGGAAAAAGCAAATTCCAATTCCGGAAGCATAGGCAATGAGATACTTCCAGGCTGGCGAACCACGTCCATATTACAAAACTGATCACGCTCTTGTCTCTGAACCATCTTTCTATGCAAGTATGGACACATGCTCCTCAAGAACCAGGAAGGTGTGGGGTTCCCCAAAGCTCAATTTTAGATCCCATCTTTAAAAAATCTTATCCACAGCTAAGCCGATGATACATTATTGTGCATTTGTCATATCACCTGATGACACAGTACCAATAAATACCCTTTTTAACATGAAGTCCTAAATGGCAGGAGGGATGTACACCAAGTACCAGTATTTGTTGGTACTAGTTCCTAGTTGGGTCTGTAAAGGAGGACTGTTAAGACTCTGGACAAATGATACGGTCAGCTGGATCAAATATATTAACAGTAGTCGTATCAGTCACTTCGCATGGAAAAACACGCGGGGGTGATCAAAGAATGAGCTTGAAATAATCAGTAATAAGGTAGCAACACCACACAAAAGTTTGTGACAACAATATTCCCTCCTCAAAGTCACACACGCTAATACGACTTGGTGTCAGTTTGATGTGAACTCGCTTTACTTATGGGTCACTACAGCGCTTAATCCACAGGCCAAAATTAATCCGCTCAAAAACGTGACAAATTTAAGTAATTTAATCATCCATGAAGATGGCCTCCACTGACAGGTCTCTAGTCGCCGTCTGACATCACCTTGCTTAACAGTACACCCACTTAACTAGCTAATTAATTGTTTTGATTGATATATCATGTCAAAGCACATGGATGCCATATATTAATATTATCTGTAAGGAATAGAAACCCAATGATGGATGTGTGTGTTCCTGACAAGATGATGACATAACTGCATTAGCAAACACACTTGACTTGTTTAAGACTTCAAAAGTTAAGTTACAGTTAACTTAAAGTACCAATGATTGTCACACACACTCGGTGTGGTGAAATTTGTCCTCTGCATTTGACTCATCCCCTTGTTGAACCCCTAGGAAGTGAGGGGAGCAGTGGGCAGCAGTGGTGGCCATGCCTGGGAATCATTTTTGGTGATTTAACCCCCAATTCTAACCCTTGATGCAGAGTACCAAGCAGGGAAGTAATGGGTACCGTTTTTTAGTCCTTGGTATGACTCAGCAACCTATCGATCTCAAGGCGGACACTCTAACCACTAAGCCACTGAGTAGGTTGTGCAAAAGCAACTGTTGATAAAATACTCCTAGCAAGGACATGTTACATGATGTTGCTGGTGTAGAACCTCTTGTGCTCATAAAAATGCATTTTTTCCACATCTTTTTTTGCACCAATTACATACAGTACCAATTACCAATGAATACTGCTATGGATAAGGAATATCTTTACAGCTCAACCAAGACCACGGAACAGATGTTTTAGTTATAGGTCCTGAGAGCCAGCAAGAGAAGCATTTACCAAAATTACAATATCATAAAATTGAGCTGACTCTAATAAAAATATTACAAAAACTTTTTTTTAAATAATCATAAGACCATAGAAAGTAAGAAAGCATTTAGGTTTTCAGCAACAAAGGCTTGGAATAACCTACAATTAAATATTCAACTTCAAACCCTTGTTACATTGAATGAGTATGTCAGTCTACCTTGTCTGTACGCACATGTGTGATGTGAGCAAGTTTTAAAGTTGTAAATGTGATGTTTTATGTGTTGTTTACTGTTTTTATTGTAACCATCCTGCTGCCCTCTTGGCCAGGTCTCCCTTGGAAAAGAGATCTTTGATCCCAATGGGATTTTACCTGGTTAAATAAAGGCTAAATAAAAAATAAAATAGCAAAAGTCCATCTGTTTCTCTCTTAGAAGGTGCTAATCATGCATTCATTTCCTGTCCTTTCGACTATTGTAATGCCCTGCTCTCTAGTGTTCCCAAGAAGAACATTAGAAATCAACAGTTATTACAACACTCAGCAAAGGACGAAAGACCACTTATTAAAAAAATATACAAAATCAAGTTTATAGGCACACCTTCTCAATCAGGCTTTGATTCTAAGCTTTTCTAAGATTCTTATGTTTTGTTATCTTAATTTCTATTGTATGTATTAGTATTGTTACTACTATTATTGTTACTATTTAATTTGATTATTAATGGATTATCTTTATTCTATTTTATTTTATTTTTTTAAATACACACACACACACAAACACATGTTATTGTCAATGATCCTGTGTGTTTTTGTTTTTCCTTGTAAACTGGTGTAAAGCACTTGGTGTTGCAACTTGCCTGTGTTGGAAAGATGCTAAATAAAGTTGTGTTTGAAAAATGTAGTAACTATTTTATCATGTGTATCATACAAATCAGTGACAGTACGCTAACAATTAAAGAGTGAAATTGTAAATCATAAATCCATTCTATTTTTAAACATCCTATTAAGTGCCTAATTAAACACTGATCCATGAGATGACTAATTACTACAAGTTGACTTTTAATGAATCAATAATGAGCTTCTGAAATGCATAAAGAGTATGAAGGTGATATCTTGTATGCAAATATGAGGACGCAGACACTTGTGCTTTGACAAGGACTCAATAAAAACCCTGCTGAACTCACCCCCTCGTCTTGGGATAGCGGGTTGTTGACCACCAAGTCCTGCTGGCCCGCAGCCTTGCGAGGGTTTGTGATGTGCTGACAGGGAAAAGACGTAAAAACACAACTTGAATCTACTGGGATGGTCATGTGACCAGAGTGCCTCTTGTCTCCATGCTTCTGATGATCACGCAGTGGTTCCTCAACTTAAACATGTTTTGAGGTGAGAATGGGAGTTACAAACATCCCCACCATTAGTTGGCACAGCCAATGCCACAGGGAACCCGCCCAAAACATCTGGTCTTACTCGCTAGCATTAGCTTGCAGCTAAAAATAAACATAACTTTGTTTTCAAGATGGGAAGGAAGAAAGTGAGCGCGAAGGACACAGCTGAGAAGAAACAACTGATGATATTCACTAAAGAAAGAAATAGAGATTTTAGCAACACACTGCTAGTCTGCACCATACTGAAGTAAAACCAGTCTAACGCAGGCCAAAAAAATAACATCTAAAGGGCAGACCCTTATCCATGAAAATATGAAAAAGCTGCTGATGGCGCAGCAGCTGGAAGGAAATATTGTCAAAGTCTACTCTCCGAGGTCAATGCTGTACATTATTATTACAGTACTTCATAAAACTACTACAGTTGTTATCAGTGCATTCTATTTGTTTTTAAGCGGACTGTCAGAGTTGACGCGTTGACTTATGTGGCTAATCACAACGCAGAATAATCACAATTTATTTGGAGCGTACATGCTCGCTGGAAAATTTCTCTTCAAAATAAAACCTGACTACTTTAGATAAAACTGTTCAAGTGCATTCCAGTATTCTGAGGAGAAAATAGCATTTGTGTCAAAAACTTTTTTTTTTTTTTTTTAAAGTTACTTTAATGTACTGTAATGAATGAAAACCTAACAGTGTGATTAATCAGCTTTAAAATGTAATATGGATTTCATACAATATTTCTTATGGGAAAGTTTGCTTTTCTCTTCATGCCATATTGATTTCAATGATGTGCTTGATCAGTACCATGCTTGAAAAGCTGTGCACTACAATAATGTGCTCATTGTAGACATTAATCCTGACTTCCTCATTGTGATAAAAAAAAATCAGTAAACATTTTATTCATTTTTGTTTTGCAGGTGAAAGTGTTTTATATTTTGTTCTCAGATTTAATATTGCTGATCAATTTGAATGTATTATCATTTGAGTACATTTATTGTATTTTTCAGTCATAAAAAGGTTCACGTCATTCAAAAGCCCTTTATAGTTTAAATAAGGACGACATTTTTTTACTTCAGGCATATTGATGCTCTTTAAATCTTTTCTGTCACAGAAGACTAAAAATAATGTCAGTTATTATTTGTAGATTTATTTATTTTGTTTTCTTTATTGTTATTGAGGATGCAATGTTATGCAGAGGTGTACTTATAACACATTTTCTAATAACTAAATACAACAATTTACACCTATTGTATAAATGATCCCTTTTTAGTTATATGACACACAGTCATTATTGCAAAATAACAAAAAGTTTTAACATTTTAAAATGTATGCAAAACCACTAAATTACCACACATGCCACAAAGATGTGTGTGAAAATTACACTACAGTTGCATAAATTCGAGAGTAATTTGCAGGACTTCTTAAAGAGAAACGACAACCAAAGTATGAATCTCACCACCATATCATTACCCACTGTGGTAATATTTAGGTAATAATAATAATATTCAGTGAAGTCATGGGATTAATCACAAACAAATTGCATCAATCATTACCACACTTTGATTAATCATGCAATTTATTTTGAGCGTACAAGCTCTTTTACCTTAACCGCTATCCGATCAATTTATACGTCAGTATAACGGGTGAGGAGACTGCGACTGGTGTGCTTTCACTCAAAAGTACATCGACAGAGAACTTGAGATCAAACTGTTTGCAGGTTTTGTGCAAATAAATTACATGCATTCAAGTAAAACGCTTAAAAGCATCATGACAATAAAATTGCATTTGTGTACAAATATTAGGGTCTTTTCTGAAGCTCATTTGAATGATTACTTTTTACCTGTGATTCATCCAAACACTAGAATGTGATTAATTTGAATCCAAATGTAATCATTTGACGGCCCTCGAATATTTAAGATCAAGACTGCTTCACTTTGATGTGTGGGCTCTGTAACACTGAAAAGATCTCTTTAGATTTAGAAAACCTTTATGTGTAGCAGCCGTTAGATAACAAGCTGCACTCACCGTTTCTTTAATCTTCTCATATTGAGCCCGCAACCCCCTGGTCTTGTTGATCCACTGACTGATGTCTTCTGGGAGAGCCTCTAGGTACAACTGCACACACAAACATTCCATTCATCCTCCATTGCACAGAGAAACCGCAAAGTTCACAAAACGCCAGCTCCTGACTCACCCTCCAGCATACGCTTCGAAAGCGGCTGCTCCTCAGTCGACCGCTGATGCCTGCCTGCCGGATCCTGGACAGGTAATTGCTGCTGACAAACAATTGGTCCCATTCTTTTCTGCGCAGGGATGGAGAAGTTCTGTTGTATTATTCATCTCATGTGGCAAGCAGTTGTGAACAATTCAATCCTCACCTGTATGACAGGAAGGTTGACAAGGATGGAGTGCTGCTGTCAAGAGAGCCTCCTGTGGAGACAACCACAGCCACAAGAGGGGGATATAAACAATAACAGCAGATCACTTGAACCTGCTCAAGGCCTTTCAAGTACCTGTAGAGTGGAAAAACAAGTTGCCTCTATATTGAAGCTATTATAATACGTATAAATATATATAAATAACCATTTTGTACCGCTTATTCCCTATGGGGCCGCGGGGGGCACTGGTGCATATCTCAGCTACAATCGGGCGGAAGGCGGGGTACCTGGGTTCCCTCCGGGTACTCCGGCTTCCTCCCACTTCCAAAGACATGCACCTGGGGATAAGTTTATTGGCAACACTAAATTGGCCCTAGTGTGTGAATGTGAGTGTGAATGTTGTCTGTCTATCTGTGTGTGTTGGCCCTGCGATGAGGTGGCGACTTGTCCAGGGTGTACCCCGCCTTCCGCCCGATTGTAGCTGAGATAGGCACCAGCGCGCCCCCCCCCCCGCGACCCCAAAAGGGAATAAGCGGTAGAAAATGGATGGATGGATGTATATGTATGTATATATATATATATATATACACATGCACACACACATATATATAATATCCATATACACACACATTTATACAGTATACATATACACACACAGTGGTGTGTACAGGGTACAGGATGTGTGTGATGCGTCAGTGCAGTGGCATTTTGCATGTTGCATGCTGCTTCTGCCTGCTACTGTCTGCTTTCAGCTACTGCCACCGGCTATCCCTCCTTACAGGGGGGTGAAAAGAGGACCCGAGGGCGTAAGCCTCTTCTTGCCGGTACACAGCCTCTCCACCACCAAGACTCCTACAGTGCCTTCTCGCGGCCACACACGGTAACGAGGACCTTGCGGTCTCAGGCTAAACTGTAGGGGATCTCTGAGCAGCAGTGGGCCCCAGAGGCGAGGTGTGCAGGCCCACCAGTGTGTGGACACGCCCTGGCATCCACCAACCACTGCCCCATCTATGGGTCAAATAGTTGTCATCCCCCCCACCCCACCCGCTGCATTGTGGTACCTTTGGGAGAAGGAAAGGCTACGGGAGAAAACCCAGAAAATGAGGAGTGGAGCTCCTGAGGCGACTGGGTGTCATTGCTGACCCCCCGTCAGCAGCTCCTGCAGCCAAGCCGATGCCAGATGTATTGCCTTGCTTTCCTCTGGGCCACATCGACACGGCCGAGAGGGTGATCTTGATGTCTGGGCAACCCAAGATCTCCATACTTTCTGCCCAGGCTTGCGCCACGGAGAGGTCACTCCAGCCTGCCCCCAAAAGGAGAATGAACTCCCCCAGACGCTAACCATCCTCACTACTGACGGAAATAATTACATATACAGTATACATACAGATATATATTTATGTACATATACTTATATGTACATACATATTAATATATATATACATATATACAGTGGGGCAAAAAAGTATTTCGTCTGCCACCGATTGTGCAAGTTCTCCCACTTAAAATGATGACAGAGGTATGTAATTTTCATCATAGGTACACTTCAACTGTGAGAGACAGAATGTGAAAAAAAAAATCAAGGAATTCACATTGTAGGAATTTTATATCATTTATTTGTAAATTATGGTGGAAAATAAGTATTTGGTCAACCATTCAAAGCTCTCACTGATGGAAGGAGGTTTTAACTCAAAATCTCATGATGCATGGCTCCATTCATTCTTTCCTTAACACGGATCAATCGTCCTGTCCCCTTTGCAGAAAAACAGCCCCAAAGCATGATGTTTCCACCCCCATGCTTCACAGTATGTGTGGTGTTTTTGGGATGCAACTCAGTATTCTTCTTCCTCCTAACACGACGAGTTGAGTTTACACCAAAAAGTTATATTTTGGTTTCATCTGACCACTTGACATTCTCCCAATCCTCTGCTGTATCATCCATGTATCCATTTTGGTATAAACTCAACTCGTCGTGTTTGGAGGAAAATTTTAAAATTCCTACAATGTGAATTCCTGGATTTTTTTTTTTCACTATCTGTCTCTCACAGTTGAAGTTTACCTATGATGAAAATTACAGACCTCTGTCATCATTTTAAGTGGGAGAACTTGCACAATCGGTGGCTGACTAAATACTTTTTGCCCCACTGTACACACACACACACACAGTATACATATACATACACATATACAGTATACATTTATGTACATATATACATATATATATATGCAAATATACATATATATATGCATACATATATACACATATACATATATATATATATATATATATATATATATATATATATATATATATAAACATATATACATATATATATATATATATATGCACATATATATCTATGACACAAAAAGACCTCATAAGTTGTAAGTAAATAGATATGATCAAAATAGTACCAATGTTGTGGAGAATCTCGAGACATTTTTAGAGATAATTTGCAAGCCTGTCCTATGATCTTACAAACAACAATACTAATCGAGCAGAATTTGTGAGAGCCAACGACGATTGCTTTGGGACATATTATGACCCAGAACCTTATATTTTTGATCCCCAACACAAAGAGGCTGAGCAATAAGTTTTAGAAGCTGACAGCAGTCAGCTTGTGACTTTGCCTTGTGCTCATTGATTGATTTATCAAGATAAATCAAGCAATCAAATTTGAGTTATATAGAATCATTTAAATTTGACTTAAATAGCCCTTAATCACAAATGACTCAAAGGGTTGCAAAAGCTACAATGAAAATGGATGTAGCTTAATTGTGACACTATATCATCAGCAGCATTGCTAGGTGCTAAACGTACAAACTAATCATAATAAAAACAAACACTTACTGTAATATTTCCACTCTCGCTGGGATTCCAACCGACAGTATGCTCATATAATTCCGTTTGAATAAAGAATCAATCACAATCCTCCCAAAAGGTTAAAAAAAAAAGTTGCTGCAACAAACTTCTGTGTGTATTATCGCCATCTCGGATGTAGAAGTGGATCAGCCATGGCCACCTTTGTCTACTAGCATGTGAGGGATGCATGATTTATAATCTAGAATTTACTTTTAACAAGTTTGAGACTAAGCAGAAGCAGCCGCCGGCTCAATGTGTCAACAATAGCAGTGTAAGCTAGCATTAGCTCACTGCTATCAATGTGCCACTAAAAAAGTCTTATAATAACAAAGTCACTTGTATTTGGTTCATTTTCAGGTCATGACATTGTAAATGGAGTACTGTTGGTACTTTCTGGATGTTTTTAGAAAGTATAATGAGAGGACCCTCCATCTGTTGACTCATTTGTTAGATATTTATTTACCATTTAGATAGATAGTACTTTATTGATTCCTTAAGGAGAGTTCCTTCAGGAAAATATTTAGAATGCATAGAGAAATAAAAACCTATGTGTTCCTGTCTTACATAAGGATTGTGAATGATAAACAACACATCTCTATCTTATGTTTGCATATTTACAGTGAGACTGCTCTAATATGGTGCTTGAAGTGTTACTACAGTGAAGTAGAATCTACAGAAGTTGCTGAAGTATTCGGAGCAGAAAATTCAAGCTGGCCGACTGAATTTGTAGCATACTGGGATGTTTAAACGGTATTTTCACATACTTTGCAGATTGTAAATACACTTAGATATGTTTTAATAGATACACTCAAGCACAATTAACTTGTTTTTCCAGTCTACTGCTACTTTCAAACAAAGCGTAGCAGGCGGCATGATGATGCGACGTTCAGAGCTGTCTTTGTCTTTATTGCACGTAATATGTCTCATGTGGCCTTCGGGTGAACATGCAGTCAAGTCGGAAATCTGTCTATCAACATTCATTACAGGAGCGTAAGGTTCCACCGGGACACTCACTATGAATATTCATCAGTGCCGCCACATGCCAGCCCCAGCGTTCACGCCCTCACCTCAATAAACATTTAGGCTGAGCCTGTGGGTGGCGGCGGTCACGTGTGTGACACACACACTGACACACACTAACACAAAGATGGCAAGGATGAGAATGGAACTAAACGAGTAGGCAAACAACTCCAAGTGGGGAGTGAAATGATTAACGTGGACCCCGACTTAAACAAGTTGAAAACTTATTCGGGTGTTTCCAGTTAGTGGTCAATTGTACGGAATATGTTCTGCACTATGCAATCTACTAATAAAAGTTTCAATCAATCAATCAAAAAAAACCTACTGCTGCGGTTCTTGTTGAAATTGCTGAGCGGGTCCAAGCCCGTCTCCTGCTGCTCGTCTGTCTGGAGCGGGTGGCGGGGCTCGAAGTTGGGGTGCTGCATGGCCCTGGCGCCACTTGGTCTGTCGCAGAGGGGCACAAAAATCACTCAAGACATTTTGTATATACTCCTCTAATCATATACTTCCTGTTTTTACAATGGACTTTTATTCAATTGCTCCTTCTAGGATTAAAGACTTTGTGTCTTGTAGAGTTGGGCTATAGTGGGAATTTTGGTATGGATCCCATACCAAGTCCAGTGGAACCTCAATTTAAGAACGCCTCTACTTGCAACATTTTCGGTTTTATGAACGTACATTTTCGGTTTATGAACCTTTACATGGCGTCAAACATGAGTCTATGAGCGGACCAAGTCTCGGCGTACGATTCATTTATTCATTTCGTGTCCTGCTTCAAGCAATTTTGATGACGTCATTTCCTGTTTTTACAATGAACTTTTCTTCAGTTGCTCCTTCTAGGATTAAGGACTGTGTCTTGAAGGAGTGGGCAATACTGGGAATTTTGGTATGGATCCAATATCAAGTACAGTGGAACCTCAATTTAAGAACGCCTCTACTTGCAACATTTTCGGTTTATGAACGTTTACATGGCGCCAAACATAAGAGTCTGTGAGCGGACCAAGTCTCGGCGTACGATTCATTCATTTTGTGTGCTGCTTGAAGCCATTTTGATGACGTCACTTCCTGTTTTTACAATGGACTTTTCTTCAATTGCTACTTGTAGGATTTAGGACTGTGTGTCTTGAAGGGGTGGGCGATACTGGGAATTTTGGTATGGATCCAATATCAAGTACAGTGGAACATCAATTTAAGAATGCTGCTACCAGCAACATTTTTGGTTTATGAACGTTTAAATGGCACCAGACATGCGTCTGTGAGCGGACCAAGTCTTGGCATATGATTCATTCATTCATTTTGTGTGCTGCTTGAAGCCATTTTGATGACGTCACTTCCTGTTTTTAAAATGGACTTTTCTTCATTTGCACCTTCTAGGATTTAGGACTTTGTGTTTTGTAGGGGTGGGCGATATTGGGAATTTTGGTATGGATCCAATACCAAGTACAGAGGAACCTCAATTTAAGAACGCCTCTACTTGCAACATTTTCGGTTTATGAACATTTACATGGCACCAAACATGCGTCTGTGAGAATACCAAGTCTCGGCGTACGATTCATACATTTTGTTTGTGTGCTGCTTGAAGCCATTTTGATGACGTCACTTCCTGTTTTTACAATGGACTTTTCTGCAGTTGCTCCTTCTAGGATTTAGGACTGTGTGTCTTGTAGGACTGGGCGATACTGGGAATTTTGGTATGGATCCAATACAAAGTACACGTTTACATGGCGCAAACATGCGTCTGTTGGCGGACCAAGTCTCGGCGTACAATTCCATCCATCCATCCATCCATTTTCTACCGCTTATTCCCTTTTGGGGTTGCGGGGGGAGCTGGCGCCTATCTCAGCTACAATCGGGCGGAAGGCGGGGTACACCCTGGACAAGTCGCCACCTCATCGCAGGGCCAACACAGATAGAAAGACAACATTCACACTCACATTCAAACACTAGGGCCAATTTAGTGTTGCCAATCAACCTATCCCCAGGTGCATGTCTTTGGAAGTGGGAGGAAGCCGGAGGACCCGGAGGGAACTCACGCATTCACGGGGAGAACATGCAAACTCCACCATTCATTCATTCATTTTGTGTCCAGCTTGAAGCCATTTTGATGACGTCACTTCCTGTTCAACAGCGAGCGGCACGTCTGACGTGTTTATTTCCACAATTGTCGTACCTTGTGCTGGTCAGAGCTGTGTCAGCCTGTCTTCAAGATCACTTGATGTGATAAGAAACACTTTAAATGTGTACAAACTCTCACAGCCTCACTGTATAGCTTGGGGTTGCTGGACAACCGCTTTGAACTGGCGTTTTAGCTGGTTAGCCTCCAGCTTGCAGCCCCTTCACTTTGAGAACTTTATCAGCGAAGGGCGAATGTTCCTTACCAAGTCATTAATCCTGATGAGACCAAAAAAGATCCCACAGCGGACCTTAATTACAGCGAAGGAAAAGGCACTACCGGGACACAAGCCAATGAAGGATCGCATCACACCGCTAGTTTGTGCCAACGCGAGCAGTGACCAGGTAAAGCCATTGTTTGTTTAGAAATCTGAAACTCACAGAATATTGAACAATGCCACAAATATTCCCAGATAAAAGGTAAAATGATTGTCCTTCCTTTGATTTTATTGAAGCGACATGGTGGTTAGGTTTTGGAGAACACCAGCAAGAGTGTGCATGTTGACATTTAGGCTTGTTGTAATGTTTGGATAAAAAATAGTGGTTGGTGAGCCATTACCTTCTTGTTATGTTGCTAAATAGGGACTTTTGACAAGGCTCAAACCAATTATTCATGTTTATATTGTTTCTTATGGGGAACTCTGCTTCACTATACAAACTTTTCGGTTTGCGAATAATGTTCAAGAGCAAATTAAGTTCCTTAATCGAGTTTCCACTGTATCTAATGCCCTGCTTTGTGACAAACACTTGAGAATGGCACACAATCTGCATCACAGACTGTTCTGAAACATCCACAAGCTAAGTGTGCTTAAGTTTGAGGAGTTTTTCACGACTTACAATCACAGCCTTGTGTCTCCAGCCAAGAATCAAAAAAGACGTGTCTGCATGGGGAGAGGAAAAGAACAATGATCAATCGACTTTTTATCGTCTCTTCTTTTGTTTCAATCCACAAATAAAACAATTGATACACAATTTTTTGTTTGTTTGACGTTATCACAGCTGTTGCATATTCATGTTTTAAAGCGAGGATACAGTCATTTCTTTTTAAAAACCCTTTCGCTGAATGACCTCGTTGTCTAATTTACATTAGTGTCCATGACGCATGTGCATGTAATTTCAAAGGGCAAAACAAATATGTTTCAACTACAAAAAGACAGGGTTGCCAGTGAGTAGGCATGACTATCGGTTACACTTTAACCCATACTTGGACTAAATTGATTACAGCGAGAACTATGTTGTCCGGGTGTGGTCCTAGGTGAGGGATCAGACAAAGAGCAGCTCGAGGACCTCTATGAAGAATAACAATGAAGGACCCAGATTTCCCTCGCCCAGACACGGGTCCCTGGGGCCCCCCCCCTGCAGCCAGGCCCGGAGGTGGGGCACGATGGCGAGCGCCTGGTGGCCGGACCTGTTCCCATGGGACCCAGCCTGAAAAGGCAACGTGGGTCCCCCCTCCAATGGGCTCACCAGCAATAGAGGTGGGGTGCAATGTGAGCTGGGCGGCAGCCGTAGGTAGGGCACTTGGCGATTGGGTACATAAGCTAGCTTTTGGGACATTATTTATATTTATTCATTTATTCTAGAATTTGATGCGCTCTACAGACTGGAAAATATAGTACTCATATATGTATTCATTCACTGTGAGTCCAAACAAATGTGATAGAAGTTGCTATAAAACAAAAAGGGGTCAGATTAAATAATGCTGTAATGAGAAAACGGAAATATGTGACGTATAATTTTTTCTGAAATAAACATACACCATAAACATCCTTGTCATTTAAATGTTGTGGTTTCTTCCAAAAAATAATGGAAAAAAATGGAAGAAATCGCAAACAGATTTTATTTTTAGGCCATATGGTTCAGGGAGTAACGACACACTACATCAACGGACAGTCCCGTGACGCGTTTTATTAATGGTTATGCCAAATCTGTTTGTTGCGGCCTATGATCAAGAAAATGTGCGGAAAATAAATGTGTGGAGTATAAAAACAACATTTACAATAAGAGCACTCGAGTTGCTATTAGTGTCTGTCACATCAAAAGCGGAGCTGTGGAAGTCACCAAGATATTGTGAGATGATGTCATCTGCCTCTGCATGCTGGCACGTCATCTTTGGAGAAGGCTTAGAGGAAGCAAGCCTTGGCGTAGCTGCTTCACCAAAGCATATTTGCGACATCTGATCACATCAGTAAAAACAAGTCATCGTAGTTGGGAACAAAGTCCTCCCAGGAAGGAAGGCAATCTAGGTTAACCAATGGGGCCTCTAGGCTTTATCCGGCTGGGGATTATTCCGCCTTTATGAAAATGGGCAGCCTAATACAGAATAATAGCACGCTTGCACTCAGCCCGAGGTTCTCCTCCCCGTTGATTAATTGTGGAAATAAGGCAAGGAAAAGGAATCTCTTAAAGCGATTAACCATGAGAGTTGGGCGCTGCTACAAAGTGGAAAGAGTTGTTGGAAACATCGCTCACAGTTCATCCCTCCTTTCTAGCACTTTTGCGATATGCATGAAACAACAAGATGCAGCTATTAGTTATTATAATCATCTACTAAAGACCTTTGACAGCATCAGCGTGTACTTTAAGGAAAAAAGTTGAAATAAACAAAGTTTAGTTTCTGCTTGCCATAAACATCATGAACTTATCTTCTATTCATCCTCTTTTACCTTATTGTACCATACATTTGACTTATTTTACCTTTTATTTATCTTGTTTTACCTTATTGTCTTTATTCACTTTTACCTTTAATTTGCCTTCAATGTTCATTGTTTTACTATCTTTTTCACCTGTTTTTTTTGTTGTTTTACCCTCTTTTGCCTTTCATTTGACTTTGCCTACCTTCTTTTGCCACCATTAACTTTCTAATTAACTTTTTTAAAGCTTTTTTACCTTCCCTTATCTTAAAATTACATTTTTTACCTTTTTTATATAAATTCACCATATTCTGCCTTCCATTTACCTTAACTTATTGTTTATCTTGTTTTACCTGTTTTTAACTTGTTTACCTTCTATTTATGTTATTTTGCCTTTTATTTGCCTTCTTATACCTTGAATTGACCTTGTACCTTCTTTTTGACTCGTTGTACCTTTGTGTACCTTCCTTTACTACTCAATTTACCATCTTTTACTTACCTTTTATTTATCCTGTTTACCATGTATTTACCTGCTATTTAAAGTTGTTTAATCTTCTTTCACCTTCTCTAATGCAGTCTAGGATTTCAAGACGAGTTACACTCAAACGATTAATGGAAGCTTTTTTTAATGGAATGAATCGTTGCAGCCCTGATATGACGTTAGAATATTGCCATCACATTAGGAATGCTTCTTCTGCCTTTACAAATAATAGTTTAACTTTGCAGTGACATACAAGTGCACTGCATGCTTCTAATACAGAAATGCAACAGGTCATTGGATCATGCATGTGTACCTAATGAAGTGTCCACTGAGAGTATAGCAGTGCTTGTGTTTATATCTTTAAGTCATGACTTGCAGCCAAAAATAACACCCTTCAAGAATATATTTTCAGGCTTGCACGCATTCAGTGTCCCTTCTTCTTAGATGAGATCAACAAAGATCATGACAATTATGCAGGGAACGCAGTCCTGTTTTCTGCTGCGTTTGTAACATTTTCCTCGAGGCTGACGTGAGACGGCGTGATGCAAATTAGCATGCGCATAATTGCACCTGCTGCACCTGGCACAATCTCAATTATGGAAGATGTTTCATTCAAATCATGATTTTCTACACTCAGCAGTTACTTCAAAAAGTAGATTTGCACGATGTCAAGCACTGCATCGTACTGAGAGGGAGTAGTGTCCCCAATTTACATTTCCAAAACAATATGGATGTTGATATTTGATCAGTATAAGCAAAAATCATACATACTTTTATTATTTGTACTACAGCATATTTCTACACAAACACCATGTCAATAAAAAGACAATATTAGGTCAGAGTTATTTTACTAAAGTGTAAGTAAAGAAATACAAAGCTGATTTAAAAACAAAGTGTACCAGATATTATATGTGAAGTCAGGCTTTTGTGATTCCTTTCGGTCCATTTCACCTGTAAATAACAGTATATAAATAATAAATGTCAGTGATTATCTGTAAATAATGTATAAATAATAAATGTCAGTGATTATCTGTAAATAACAAAACATAAATAATAAATGTCAGTGATTATCTGTAAATAATAGATAAATAATAAATGTCAGTGTTTATCTGCAAATAACAATATATAAATAATAAATGCCAGTGTTTGTCTGTAAATAAAAATATATAAATAATAAATGTCAGTGTTTATCTGTAATTATTGTATCAATAATAAATGTCAGTGTTTACCGGTAAATAACAATAGATAAATAATAAATGTCAGTGTTTATCTGTAAATAACACTATATAAATAATAAATGTCAGGGTTTCTGGAAATAACAATATATAAATAATAAATGTCAGGGTTTATCTGTAAATAGCAGTATATAAATAATAAATGTCATCGTTTATCTGTAAATAACAATATATAAATAATAAATGTCAGCGTTTATCTGTAAATATATAAATAATAAATGTCAGTGTTTATCTGTAAATAACAATATACAATTATTACATGTCAGTTTTTATCTGTAAATAACAATATATAAATACTTCATGTCAATATTCATCCGTAAACAATAAACTAGTGTTTATCTGTAAATAACAATATATAAATACTACATGTCAATATTCATCCGTAAACAATAAACTAGTGTTTATCTGTAAATAACAATATATAAATAATGTCAGCGTTTATATGTAAATAACAATATATAAATACATGCAGTGTTTCTGTAAATAACAATATATAAATAATAAATATTGGTATTTATCTGCAAATGATATATGAATAATAAATGTCAGCGTTTATCTGTAAATAACCATATATAAATCGTAAATGTCAGTTTTTATCTGTAAATACCAATATATAAATAAATGTCAGTGTTTATTTGTAAATAACAAATATATAAATAATGTCAGTTTTTATCTGTAAATAATATTTAAAAAATAAATATTAGTGTTTATCCGTAAATAAATATATAGTGTTTATCTGTAAATAAATATATATATAAATAATAAATGTCAGTGTTTATCTGTAAATAAGAATAAATAATAAATGTCAGAGTTTATCCGTGAATATCAACATATAAATAATACATGTCAGTGTTTCTGTAAATAAAATATATAAATAATAAATATCAGTGTTTATCTCACGGCAACAACACAAACACATCAGATTCAGTGTTAACTTTTTAGCATAAGCATTGAATACACTCGAGTTGAGACAAATAACCTCTCAAATGGAGCGTCAAGGACTACTTTTACGACATGTAACAAAGTAAATAGTGAATATTTGATGTTATTCACCTTAATTTCACTCGTCCTTCATGTCCCATTCCTCGGCAAACTAGGATGTTATCGAGTCTTTGTATTGAGCGGCTCGCCTGGACCGCTTCGAGTCCGGCTGAATCCTTAACAATCCTGCATAAATAAGTTTCAAATTGTCGGAGCTTCGAGCACTGAAATGAAGTTTGGAAAAATGAATGACCAGCATGAATGTGCAAACTACTCGAAATGCTACGACCAAGGCAAAACACTGCAAGATAGTTCCAGTGATCGGCCATATTGAAATGCTCCACAAAACTTCCTGCAAGTGGAAGTTTCCTTTAGTTCTTCTTTCACTCAATTGTCAAGTAGCACTGCAAAGATTAGTCTATATTGTCGACGAAATAAATTTAAAAATGAAAAGTCGTGTTTTTACGGCCAGAAGTGGTTCCGCACCACCACTGGCAAAAACATGGCAAGTGCTAACATGTCAAGTGTAAGGATATTTCCTCATATTCTTGTTTCAACATGAATATTTTACTCATTTGTTCTTCTGGCAGTACATCCGTAATACGCCAACATTTAAAGCGGAGACATGATGTGGGACATTTGGAGGGACACAGCCTCGGTAAAAGAGTGCTGGCTTCTTCCTTAATAGCTGGCTGGATAGATAGATATATTGATAGTACTTTATTGATTCCTACAGGAGAGTTCCCTTAGGAAAAAAAATTAATAAATAAATAAAATACAAAGCCCGTTTCCATTTGAGTTGGGAAATTGTGTTAGATGTAAATATAAACGGAATACTATGATTTGCAAATCATTTTCAACCCATGTTCAGTTGCATATGCTACAAAGACAACATATGTGATGTTCAAACTGATAAACATTTTTTTGTAAATAATAATCATTAACTTTAGAATTTGATGCCAGCAACACGTGACAAAGAAGTTGGGAAATGTGGCAATAAATACGGATAAAGTTGAGAAATACTCATCAAGCACTTATTTGGAACATCCCACAGGCTAATTGGGAACAGGTGGGTGCCATGATTGGGTCTAAAAGCAGCTTCCATTCACAAATAAGGATGGGTCGAGGGTCACCAATTTGTAAGCAAATTGTCGAACAGTTTTAGAACAACATTTCTCAACGAGCTATTGCAAGGAATTTAGGGATTTTACCATCCACGGTCCGTAAAATCATCATAAGTTTTAGAGAATCTGGAGAAATCACTGCACGTAAGCGATGATTTCACAGACTTTTGATCCCTCAGGCGGTACTGCATTAAAAACCGACATCCGTGTGTAAAGGATATCACCACATTGGCTCAGGAACACTTCATAAAACCACTTTCAGTAACTACAGTTGGTTGCTAGATCTGTAAGTGCAAGTTAAAACTCTGCTATGCAAAGCAAAACCCATTTATCAACAACACAAAGGAACGCCACTGGCTTCGCTGGGCCCGAGCTCATCAAAGATGGACTAATGCAAAGTGGAAAAGTGTTCTGAGGTCTGACGAGTCCACATTTCAAATTATATTTGGAAACTGTGGACGTGGTGTACTCCGGAACAAAGAGGATAATAACCATCCGGATTGTTATAGGCGCAAAGTTCAAAAGCCAGCATCTGTGATGGTATGGGAGTGCATTAGTGCCCAAGGCATGGGTAACTTACACATCTGTGAAGGTAACATTAATGCTGAATGGTCCATACAGGTTTTGGAGCAACACACTATGTTGTCATCCAGGCAACGTTATCATGGATGCCCTTGCTTATTTCAGCAAGACAATGCCAAGCCACGTATTACAACAGAATAGTTTCATAGTAAAAGAGTGCGGGTACTTTCCTGGCCGCCTGCAGTCCAGACCTGTCTCCCATCAAATGTGTGGAGCATTATGAAGCGTAAAATACGACAGCGGAGACCCCGGACTGTTGAACGACTAAAGCTCTACATAAAACAAGAATGAGAAAGAATTCTACTTTCAAAGCTTCAACAATTAGTTTCCTCAGTTCCCGAAACATTTATTGAGTGTTTTTAAAATAAAAGGTGATGTAACACAGTGGTGAACATGCCATTTCCCAACTACTTTGGCACGTGTTGCAGCCAAGAAATTCTAAGTTAATTATTATTTGCAAAAAAAACAAAGTTTATGAGTTTAAACATAAATTATCTTGTCTTTGTAGTGCATTCAACTGAATATGGGATGAAAAAGATTTGCAAATCATTGTATTCCAATTATATTTACATCTAACACAATTTACCAAGTCATAAGGAAACAGGGTTTGTAAAGAAGCTAGCTAAGAGTGAAAAAAATAGTAATTTGAGCCAAAGTCAGCTAAACTTCGTCGACATCAATTCAAGTACTTTTCAAAAAGAAATTTAACATTTGTAAGAGCTGAATGAGCAGCACAGTTACAGCATTAATAATTATTTATGAATGAATGAGTCATCTTTGTGGTTTGTAAACACATGCCTAAAATGACTTATGCTGCATTTAGAAGTTGATGGAAATGTCAGAGCCATTAAATATGTGTACGCTTTAATATCCAATTACTCGTTAAGATGGAAATAATCGTTAGTTGCAGCCTATCGTCAAGTATGTTGTAACAAACACACAATAAATAAAAAGTTGTCTCACAATGTACAAAATTGTTGTTTTCAAAAACAACTTTTTTAGGAACTGTGTTCAAGCACTCAGCGCTCCAACATGGCTCGCCCCTTGAAAGTTCTTGGAACTTTTCTGAAGTGTTGAACTAAATCTTTGGTGGAAACGGGGAGAGAACTGACTGTAATCCACTGGGTCAATGGGAACCTTCCTACAAAAGGTTACTGCGGTGGAAACGGTTTTAAAGTCCTGCCTTCATCGCACCTTCACAGACTGTGACACTCGCACAAATATTGCACTTTCTGCTCGATTAAAGCCGCAGCATCACATTCCTCAAGGTCACGAGGAACTTTCAGAATCGACCATCAGCTGACGCTCCAGGAAGGAGGGGGAGATTTTCACCTCAGTACTTGTTTGAAAGGCAGCGTTTCTTCCAAGGCAATAAAAGGAGCCAGTGTTCTTGTGCATAGAACAAAAGAGAGGCATAGACAAACCATAGAACAAAAGAGCATTGAACTTAGAAGCATAGAACGTGGGAAAAGCATGGAACATTGAAGCATAGAAGCACAGAAGAAGCAGAGAACATAGTAGAAGCTTAGAAGAAGCAGAGAACATAGAAGAAGAGCATAAAAGAATCAAAGATCATAGAAGATAGAAGTATAGAACATAGAAAGGCATTGAACATAGGATAATCATAGAACAGAGAGGCATAGAAATAGATGAACCATAGAACATAGAGGAAGCATAGACACAGAAGAACCATAGAACATAGAAGCACAGAAGAAAAAGAACCATAGACAAAGAACCACATAACATACAAGAAGCATAGAACATAGTAAAAGCATAAAACAAAGAAAAGCACAGAAAAAAACATAGTAGAGGCATAGAACATAGCAGAAGCATAAAACATAGGAGAAGCACAGAAAAATCATAGAAGCATAGAACATAGCAGAAGCATAAAACATAGAAGCACAGAAGAAGCACAGAAAAAGCATAGAACATAGCAGAAGCATAAAACATAGGAAAAGCACAGAAGAAGCACAGAAAAAGCATAGAAGTATAGAACATAGCAGAAGCATAAAACAGGAGAAGCACAGAAGAAGCACAGAAAAAGCATAGAACATAGCAGAAGCACAGAAGAAGCACAGACATACCAGAAGCATATAAAATAGAATAAGCATAGAATAAGCACATAAAGGCATAGAAATAGATGAACCATAGAAGATAGAAGAATCATAGAAACATAGAGGAACCGTAGAACATAAAAGCACAGAAGAAAAAGAAGCATAGACAAAGAACCACATAACATACAAGAAGCATAGAACATAGTAGAAGCATAAAACATAGGAGAAGCACAGAAGAAGCACAGAAAAAGCATAGTAGAGGCATAGAACATAGCAGAAGCCTAAAACATAGGAGGAGCACAGAAAAAGCATAGAAGCATAGAACATAGCAGAAGCATAAAACATAGGAGAAGCACAGAAAAAGAATAGAAGAAGCATATAACATAGCGGAAGCATAAAAAAATAGAAGCACAGAAAAAGCATAGAACATAGCAGAGCATAAAACATAGGAGAAGCACAGAAAAAGCATAGAAGAAGCATAGAAGAGGCACAGAGACCAGCTTGAGGTTGCTGTGAGGCCAAACTGCCCTGAAAGTGAATCTAATGTTATGGAGTATGTCTGAAGGGCCGAATGTGGAGAAGTAGACTCTGGGAGCACATGAAAAGCTTCAGTGTTTCCTTAGCAGAACATTTGATGATGCAGATGCTGGACTCTTTAGCAAACATGAGAAGAAGGCAGAGAGCCCAGCTAAACAAACTCACATGCCTCTCCCTCCACAGGGGCCACATAACCCATGCAGGACTCCTCAGCCGCTCACATGCTCCACAAGCGGAGGAAAACAAGCGCAGGACCTTCAACTCTGCAGAACATCAGAAAGTGCCTCAATGCGAACTGATTCAGTGACCAAATAGGAAGCCAATACCATATTTTTCAGACCATAAGGCGCACTTCAAATGAAGAGTGTGCCTTATAACCCGCTGCACCTGATGTAATAATTCTGCTTGTGCATCATTTTATTTGGTACTTGGTGTAATGATAAGTGTGACCAGTAGATGGAAGTCACACATAAGAGATATGTGTGTACTGCAGTTTGCAATAAACCATGCTAGCAAGTACAGGCTAGCATTGGCCAGCAACACTAAAACTGATGTTTCATTGAGAATATAGGACATTACACACGGTGCTCAAAAATCTTTCAGAATGTTTTAGTACGACTTTGGTATGCGAAAAAGTCACACCGCATGATGGATTGTTGGAGGTTTATGGCTACCATAGTCAGATGTACCATGCTTCAAAATACGGTATTATTCTGGTGTCTATGAGGACCCCAAAATGGCACCTATTGGGAGACATTATCTAGTGTTTTGTTGGGCAATATTATGCAAAACCAACTTTTTTTTTACCTATTAGTACCTGCTGATGTGTATTTGGCATCTGCATAAGTCCGGAAAACGTGCACGCATCCGCCATTGAAAGTCTGCACCGTAGTCAATAAGCTCCTCCTTTTTCTCTATCCTCTTGTTATGGGGCAGCCAGCCACCACTGTAGCCATTTCTAATACAAAGTAGTGTACACTTCTAACTTATAGCTGTCAGTAAACTCGCTATGGAAGTGCTAAAAACTAGCGGTACAAAAAAGATGGCGATGAGAAGACACTGTCAAAATGGAGGTACGTAAATAAGAGCGCCCTCAAAATGGCGCATCCTGAAGAGACGGTCAGAAAGTGAGTTGAAGATGGTCTGTAAAACAACATTGATGCAACATTTTGGCCACCATGTTATGTAGACCAGTGGTTCTCAAATGGGGGTACACCTACCCCTGGGGGTACTTGAAGGTATGCGAGATTTTTGTAAAATATTCTAAAAATAGCAACAATTCAAAAATCCTTTATAAATATATCCATCCATCCATTTTCTACCGCTTATTCACTTTGGAGCCGCGGGGGGCGCTGGTGCTTATCTCAGCTATAATCGGGCGGAAGGCGGTGTACACCCTGGACAAGTCACCACCTCATTACAGGGCCAACACAGATAGACAGACAACATTCACACTCACATTCACATACTAGGGCCAATTTAGTGTTGCCAATCAACCTATCCCCAGGTGCATGTCTTTGGAGGTGGGAGGAAGCCGGAGTACCCGGAGGGAACCCACGCAACCACGGCGAGAATATGCAAACTCCACACAGAAAGACCCTGAGCCCAGGATTGAGCCCTGGACTACTCAGGACCTTCGTATTGGGAGGCAGACGCACTAATTCCTCAGCCACCGTGCTGCCCTTTATAAATATGTCTGTTGAATAATACTTCAACAAAATATGAATGTAAGTTCATAAACTGTGAAAAGAAATGCAACAATGCAATATTCAGTGTTGACAGGTAGATTTTTTGTGGACATGTTCCATAAATATTGATGCTAAAGATTTCTTTTTTTGTGAAGAAATGTTTAGAATTAAGTTCATGAAACCAAATGGATCTGTATTACAATCCCCAAAAAGGCCACTTTAAGTTGATGATTACTTCTATGTGTAGAAAACTTTATTTATAATTGAATCAGTTGTTTATTTTTAAACAATTGTTTAGTTATTTTTATATCTTTTTTTCCAAATAGTTCAAGAAAGACCACCACAAATGAGCAATATTTTGCACTGTCATACAATTTAATGAATCAGAAACTGATGACATAGTGCTGTATTTTACTTCTTTATCTCTTTTTTTCAACCAAAAATGCTTTGCTCTGATTAGGGTGTACTTATATTAAAGAAATGTTCACATCTCTACCATTGAAGTTGTGCGTACGTTCACATCACTGAAAAAAGGTTGAGAACCACTGATGTAGACCACCAGGAAGTATTTTACATTTAGAAAAAAAATCATAATATGACCTCTTTAATGCACCTTATATTCGGGTGCGCCCATTGGTGGGAAAAATACATCTATATTAGCAACATAACATTACATAAGAAATTAATTTAAAGCTAATATGCAAAACATATTATTAAATTGTAGTTTGTTACATTTCTTCTTTACTTTAGCTTTCATATAAAGACGGGAAATATTAAAAAATAAGCTGGGGTCCAGAAATACTAACATTGTTTTAATTACCAAAAACACAGCATAAATGACAAGTGCAAATGTTTACATTTCAACTAGAGATGTCCGATATTGTCGGCCGATAAATGCTTTAAAATGTAATATCTGAAACTATCGGTATCAAAATGATCAGTATCATTTTCATAAAGTAAAATGTATGACTTTTTAAAACGCCGCTGTGTACACGGACGTAGGGAGAACAACAGAGCGTCCATAAACCTTAAAGGCACTGCTTTTGCGTGCCCGGGCCAGTCACATAATATCTAAGACTTTTCACACACACAAGTGAATCCAAGGCATACTTGGTCAACAGCCATAAAGGTCACATTGAGGGTGGCCATATAAACAACTTTAACACTGTTACGAATATGCGCCACACTGTGAACCTACACCAAAAAAAAAAAGACAAACAGTTTGAGGGAAAATCCGCACCGTAACAACAGAACCAATACCCAGAACCCCTTGCAGCAGTAACTCTTCCGGGACGCTACAATATACACCACTCGCTACACCGTACTCCCCACCCCCACACCTCATATTATTGTACAATATCTTCACCCTCTGTACGATTAATAATGTGCCTCTCCACAGCCAGGTGGGGGCGCTGTTCTGCAAGCCCATGTGTGCTGCTCGTTTATTAAAAGGTACATTTGCATGATTAGATATACAACACGCTCTGTGTATGTGTGTGTTAGATCAGTGATTATCAACCAATGTGCCGCGTCACACTAGTGTGCCGTGAGCTATTGAATGGTGTGCGGTGGGAAATTATGCAACTTCAACTAATTGCTCCAAAAAATATTTTTTTGCAAATCAATAAATCAGAATAACATTTTGTTGTCTAGTGCAGTGGTTCTCAACCTTTTTTCAGAGTTGGTGTCCCTGTGAAATGTTTTTTAATTCAAGTACCCCTTAATCAGAGCAAAGCATTTTTGGTTGAAAAAAGGAGATAAAGAAGTAAAATACAGCACTATGTCATCAGTTTCTGATTTATCAAATTGTATAACAGTGCAAAATATTGCTCATTTGTAGTGGTCTTCTCTTGAACTATTTGGGAAAAAAAGATATAAAAATAACTAAAAACTTGTTGAAAAATAAACAAGTGATTCAATTATGAATAAAGATTTCTACACAGAGAAGTAATCATCAACCTAAAGTGCCCACTTTGGGGATTGTAATAAAGATCCATTTGGATTCATGAACTTAATTCCAAACATTTCTCCACAAAAAAATAAAGGTTTAACATCAATATTTATAGAACATGTCCACAAAAAAAATCTAGCTGTCAACACTGAATATTGCATTGTTGCATTTCTTTTCACAGTTTATAAACTTACATTCATATTTAGTTGAAGTATTATTCAATTAATATATTTATATAGGATTTTTGGAATTGTTGCTATTTTTAGAATATTTTTGAAAATTATCACGTACCCCTTGGCATACCTTCAAGTACCCCCAAGGGTACGCATACCCCCATTTGAGAACCACTGGTTTACTGTCTGTGCTGTGTAGAGCTTGGCAGGGTAATTGTAATACTCCATATCAGTAGGTGGCAGCAGGCAGTTCATTGCTTTGTAGAAGTCTGAACGCGTCGAGGATGGTTTGTCATGATCCCAAAATGCAGAGCACAGCGGGAGACAGTGTGCAGGTAAAAAGGTATGTAACGCTTAAACCAAAAATTAACAAAAGGCAAGTCCCGTGAGGAAAAGGCATTGAAGCATAGGGATGACTATGTAAAACAAAAGTAAAACTAAAAGTCAACAAAAACAGAACGCTGGACGACAGCAAAATCTTACAGCGTTTGATTGATTGAAACTTTTTAGTAGATTGCACAGTTCAGTACGTATTCCGTACAATTGACCACTAAATGGTAACACCCGAATAAGTTTTTCAACTTGTCTAAGTCGGGGTCCGCGTAAACCAATTCATGGTGTGGTGCAAAAACGTACATCAATTCATGGTGTGGTGCAAAAACAGCGTCCACAGAGCACAGCCGTACACGACATGACAATCAACAATGTCCCCACAAAGAAGGATAGCGTACGCACAACTTCAATGGTAGAGATGTTCGATTATATCGGACTGCCGATATTATCGGCCGATAAATGCTTTACAATGTAATCAATGTATTGGTATCTGTTTCAAAAAGTAAAATGTATGACTTTTTAAAACGCCACTGCACGGAATGGTACACGGACGTAGGGAGAAGTACAGAGCGCCAATAAACCTTAAAGGCACTGTCTTTGCGTGCCGGCCCAATCACATAATATCTACAGCTTTTCACACACAAGTGAAAGCATGCATACTTGGTCAAAAGCCATACAGGTCACACTGAGGGTGGCCGTATAAACAACTTTAACACTGTTACAAATATGCGCCACACTGTCAACCCTCACCAAACAAGAATGAAAAACACATTTCGGGAGAACATCCGCACTGTAACACAACATAACAGAACAAATACCCAGAACCCCTTGTAGCACTAACTCTTCCGGGACGCGGCCATATACACCCTCCCTACCCCATAAAAATCCCGCCCACCTCAACTTTCTCATGCGCTCTCAGGGAGAGCATGTCCCAAATTCCAAGTGGCTGTTTTGAGACATATTAAAAAAATAATGCACTTTGTGACTTCAATAATAAATATGACAGTGCCATGTTTGCAATTGTTTTTCCATAACTTGAGTTGATTTATTTTGGAAAACCTTGTTACATTGTTTAATGCAGGGGTGCCCATTACGGCGATCGCGAGCTACCAGTCGACCGCGGGGGGTGTGTCAGTCGATCTCGAGCCAGGCTTTTAAAAAAAATAGACCTAAAAATTAGTGATCATCAATCTTCACCAAGACGTCACTTAAATGACATTCACGGTACCGGAGGGTCTTGTGAGATGACGCTGGCTGCTGCAAGATCATTATTATTGATATATGACCGAGAGGAAGTCGAGAAACACTTTTTATTTCAACAGACTCTCGCGCCGTACCTTCCGTCAAAACATTTCCTATCTTCACAATAAAAGCCCTGCTTCACGCTGCCTGCGCTAACTAAATACAGAGTCAGAGTCTCGGAAAACTGGCGTGCACAAGCGATCCCTCAGAAAGCTGGCGTGCACATCCCTTGTGCACGCCAGCTTTCCGAGACTCTTATTTTGTTAGCGCAGGCAGCATGAAGCAGGGCTTTTATTGTGAAAATAGGAAATGTGCAGTCGGCCTTTAGAGTTTTGACGGAAGGGACGGCGCGAAAGTCTGTTGAAATAAAAAGTGTTTCTCGCCTTCCTCTCTGTCATGTTTTCATAATAATGAACTGGCAGCAGCCAGCGTCATCTCACAAGACCCTCGGGTGCTGTGAATGTCAATCAAGCAAGCTACGGAATTTGCCGCCAATGTTTTTCTTGTAAAGTGTATGGAAGCTGGATGAATTAGATGCCAAAAAACAACCACTTTCATGTGGTATTGTACAGAAAGGACAACTTTTTTTCTCTTCCATTTGAAAATGTGGGCGTTATCATCATTACTGTCTGATTTCAATCAATGCAAGTCATCAGAATCAGGTAATACACCAACTTATATTCTTGTCTTCGTGAAAGAAAGACATCTATATGTGTTACACATGCTTGTATTATCATTAAACACATTTAACTTGTTTACAAAAATATCTCTTTCATAAATAAATAAATATAAATGATATATATAAATGAGGTAGATCCCCTCGAGTTGGTCAATTGAAAAGTAGCTTGCCTGCAGAAAAAGTGTGGGCACCCCTGGTTTAATGCATTCAGCGGGGCATCACAACAAAATTAGGCATAATAATGTGTTAATTCCACGACTGAATATATCAGTATCGGTTGATACCGGAATCGGTAACTAAGAGTAGGACAATATTGGAAAAAAGCCATTGTCGGACATCTCTATTCAATAGTCTTGATTGCGAAAACAAAGCAGCTGCGGGCAAAAGGACTCAAAGGAAGCGAGAAGCTGCTACAGGAGAACACCAACATAACAGGAAGGGTCACCAAAATAACAGCGCATGACAGGAACTATAGCACTACACACAGGAAACAACAAACTCAAAATAAGGCACGACAACCTAGTGAAGTTTCATTTGTTAACCTTTTCTCCTGGTGGTGTGCTTCTGTATTTTTTTTTATGAAAAAAATGTGCCTTGGCTCAAAAAAGGTTGAAAAATACTGTTAGATGGTCAGGAGCAGAGCTACACGGTGTTATTTTCCATGTCTTTTTCAAAACACGTGATTATTTGATTGATTGATTGATTGAAACTTTTATTAGCAGATTGCACAGTACGGTACATATTCCGTACAATTGACCACTAAATGATAACACCCGAATAAGTTGTTCAACTTGTTTAAGTTAGGGTCCACGTTAATCAATTCATGGTACGAATATGTACTATTAGCATCATACAGTCAACACACAAGTTAATCATCAGAGTATATACATTGGATTATTTACAGTATTTACAATCCGGGAGGTGGGATTTGGTGGGGGGGGGTTAGGTTTGGTTGATAGCACTTCAGTCATCAACAATCGAAACATCTAAGAAATGGACATTGAAACAGTGTAGGTCTGACTTGGTAGGATATGCACAGCGAGCAGTGAACATAGGGAGCTCAGAAAACATAAGAACAAGTATAAACATTTGATTATTTACAATCTGGGGAGATGTGATGTGGTGGGGGGAGGGTGTTAGTCTAGGTTGTAGTTGGCTGGAGGTGTTCTTTTAGAGCGGTTTTGAAGGAGGATAGAGATGCACTTTCTTTAACACCTGTTGCAAGTGCATTCCATATTGATGTGGCATAGAAGAAGAATGAGTTAAGACCTTTGTTAGATCGGAATCTGGGCTTAACGTGGTTTGTGGAGCTCCTCTTGTTGTTGTGGTTATTGCGGTCATTTACGTTATGGAAGTAGTTTGACATGTACTTCGGTATCAGGGAGGTGTAGCGGATTTTATAGACTAGGCTCAGTGCAAGTTGTTTTACTCCGTCCTCCACCCGGAGCCAGCCCACTTTGGAGAAGTGGGTAGGATTGAGGTGTGATCTGGGTAACGAGCTTGTTCTGGGATGTTTGGAGTCTAGATTTGAGGGTTTTGGAGGTGCTGGGGTTGATTCTAGAGCAGGCATCTCAAACTCAATTTACCTGGGGGCCACTGGACGCAGAGTTTGGGTGAGGCTGGGCCGCGAGAAAAGAGTTCTTAAAAAAAATGTTGCTTACTCCTCAGCATGTCGAGTTGTCCAATGATGTTTCAAATTGTATTGCTTGTGCACCGCAACTTTTTTTTTGTGCAAATAAGACACGTCGCGGTGTCCCCTGTGCTCAACAAAGAAATATTGCATCTCCCATTTTTCCTGGAATTGTCTTTGCACATCACTAACCCTTCTCTTTACTGCAGTCTTTCAAAAAGACATGTTTAGGCTTGTAGAATATATTTGTATTTAGCCGACGCACGGAAAATAATGTTATTTCCACAATGTGTGTCTTCCGCTTTTCCTCCCTACAGCAACACGGTGGTCGGCGAATAAAATGGGATAGCGAGCGCAAAAAAGCGACGGCTCCAGGAGTGTTACCCGGTGTCATATAGAAATATATGTAGTGTTTATCGTCTAAGGAAATGCAAATGAAACAATAATATAAAAAAAATAACGGTTTGAATTAGGGGAAAAAGGGGTTAGTGCACGTGCCTTACATTACGAAGGTCCTGAGCAGTCCTGGGTACAATCCCGGGCTTGGGATCTTTCTGTGTGGAGTTTGCATGTTCTCCCCGTGACTGCATGTCTGGGGGGCCGGTATAACTATTTTTAAACCTCACAATAATGTCTGATTGAATCTTAAAAACGTTATGACGGATCGCCTTAAAAAACGGAACAGACTTTTTACATTTTGCTATGAATGATAAAACACAGAATATTGAGAACATATGAACGTCACACCCCCTTTCGATCGACATATTTTACAATCAAGTGAAACGCAAAAAAATGCAAAAAACAATGAAATATGAACGCAAAGTAGGGCTGGGCGATATGGCCTTTTTTAAATATCTCAATATTTTTAGGCCGTATCACGATACACGTATATATCTCGATATTTTGCCTGAGCCTTGAATTAACACATGATACATATAATCACAGCAGAATGATGATTCTATGTGTATACATTAAAACATTCTTCTTCATACTGCATTAATATATGCTACTTTTAAACTTTCATGCAGAGAGGGAAATCACAACTAAGTTAATTGACCAAAACTGTATTCATTAAACAGTTATTAAGCAGTGGCACAAACATTCATGTCATTTCAAAACAGATAGGGTAAGATTGTCAGATGCATTTTAAAACAAGCTATTAGTGCACGTTTGTGCATGATGTAACTAAGATGACATATCAAAACAACACTAAATTAAAGTGTACTTTTTGTGTAGAACGCCGCTACAATAGTTTAAAACAAATAAAGTGCACTTTTGTACAAGATATCACACAAGGTATTTCAATAAGTGTCACAAAAACTGAGCTGTATATCAAATAGTATACAAACCCCGTTTCCATATGAGTTGGGAAATTGTGTTGGATGTAAATATAAACAGAATACAATGATTTGCAAATCCTTTTCAACCCATATTCAATTGAATGCACTACAAAGACAAGATATTTGATGTTCAAACTGATAACACTTTTGTTGTTGTTGCAAACAATCATTAACTTTAGAATTTGATGCCAGAAACATGGGACAAAGAAGTTGGGAAAGGTGGCAATAAAAACTTATAATGTTGAGGAATGCTCATCAAACACTTATTTGGAACATCCCACAGGTGTGCAGGCTTATTGGGAACAGGTGGGTCCCATGATTGGGTATAAAAACAGCTTCCCAAAAAATGCTCAGTCTTTCATAAGAAAGAATGGGGCGAGGTACACCCCTGTGTCAACAACTGCGTGAGCAAATAGCCAAACAGTTTAAGAACAACATGTCTTAAAGTGCAATTGCAAGAAAAAGGTTCAGTGAATCTGGAGAAATCACTCCACGTAAGCGGCATGGCCGGAAACCAACATTGAATGACCGTGACCTTCGATCCCTCGGACGGCACTGTATCAAAAATGTACATCAATCTCTAAAGGATATCACCACATGGCTCAGGAACACTTCAGAAAACCACTGTCACTAAATACAGTTTGTCGTTACATCTGTAAGTGCAAGTTAAAGCTCTACTATGCAAAGCGAAAGTCATTTATCAACAACATCCAGAAATGCCGCCGGCTACTCTGGGCCCAAGATCATCTAAGATGGACTGAGGCAAAGTGGAAAAGTGTTCTGTGGTCTGACGAGTCCATATTTCAAATTTTTTGGGGAAATATTAGACATCGTGTCATCCGGACCAAAGGGGAAGCGACCCATCCAAACTGTTATCGATGCAAAGTTCAAAAACCAGCATCTGTGATGGTATGGGGGTGCATTAGTGCCCAAGGCATGGGTAACTTACACATCATCTGTGAAGGCACCATTAATGCTGAAAGATACATACAGGTTTTGGAACAACATATGCTGCCATCTATGCGCCGTCTTTTTCATGGACGCCCCTGCTTATTTCAGAAAGACAATGCCAAGCCACATTCAGCACGTGTTACAACAGCGTGGCTCCGTAAAAAAAAATGGGCGGGTACTTTCCTGGCCCGCCTGCAGTCCAGACTTGACTCCCATCGAAAATGTGTGGCACATTATGAAGCGTAAAATACGACAGCGGAGACCCCGGACTGTTGAACGACTGAAGCTCTACATAAAACAAGAATGGGAAAGAATTCCACTTTCAAAGCCTCAACTATTAGTTTCTTCAGTTCCCAAATGTTTATTGAGTGTTGTTAAGAGAAAAAGTGACGTAACACAGTGGTGAACATGCCCTTTCCCAATTACTTTGGCACGTGTTGCAGCCATGAAATTCTAAGTTAATTATTATTTGCAAAAAAAAAATAAAAAATACAGTTCATGAGTTTGAACATCTTGTCTTTGTAGTGCATTCAATTGAATATGGGTTGCTGTGACGTAGATTACCATAGTAACTAATTAAATGACTATAATAAATAATTAAATTACTATAGTAACTGGTATATATCATCCATAAGCGCAGATTACTGCACATTATAATGTCAGCTACACCTTTCATCTTAAAGATCTAAGAAAAATATTTGGGAATATTGCGGGCAAGATTAAAAAGTTAAACGCATGTGGCCCCCGGGCCTTAATTTGCCCAGGTCTGTTTTAGAGCGGGGCAGCAGGGTGCCAGAGGGGTTAGTGCGTCTGCCTCACAATACGAAGGTCCTGAATAGTCCTGGGTTCAATACAGGGCCCGGGATCTTTGTGTGTGGAGTTTGCATGTCCTTCCCGTGACTGCCGTGGGTTCCCTCCAGGTACTCCGGCTTCCTGTCACCTCCAAAGACATGCACCTGGGGATAGGTTGATTGGCAATACTAAAATTGCCCCTAGCGTGTGAATGGGAGTGTTAATGTTGCCTGTCTATCTGTGTTGGCCCTGCGATGAGATGGCGACTTGTCCAGGGTGTACTCCACCTTCCGCCCGAATGCAGCTGAGATAGGCTCCAGCGACCCCCCGCGATCAAAAAAGGGACATGTGGTAGAAAATGAATCGATGGATGTTCTAGAGCAGACCTGGGCAAAGTGAGCTTTTCAATCCAACCTGCTGGACATTCCCAAATCAGTTTTTAGATCTTTAAGATGGAAAATGTAGCTGCCATTATGATGTGCAGTGATGTTTTCTAATGACCGTTAAGTCTTCAACTATACAAAGTATTTCAATGGTTGGACTCTGTGTTTATTGACGATATACTAGTTACTATGGTAATCTAATTAGTTGCCATGGTCATCTAATTAGTTGCTATGGTCATCTAATTCAGTGGTTCTCAACCTTTTTTCAGTGATGTACCCCCTGTGAACATTTTTTTTTAATTCGAGTACCCCCTAATCAGAGCAAATCATTTTTGGTTGACAAAAAGAGATAAAGAAGTAAAATACAGCACTATGTCATCAGTTTTTAATTTATTAAATTGTGTGACAGTGCAAAATATTGCTCATTTGTAGTGGTCTTTCTTGAACTATTTGGAAAAAAAGATATAAAAATAACTAAAAACTTGTTGAAAAATGAACAAGTAATTCAATTACAAATAAATATTTCTACACATGGAAGTAATCATTAACTTAAAGGGGAACATTATCACCAGACCTATGTAAGCGTCAATATATACTTTGATGTTGCAGAAAAAAACACCATGATTTTTTAACCTTTTTTTCCTTTGTCATGAAAAAGGGAGGTTTTTGTCATGAAAAAGGGAGGTTTTTAAGGTTGGTGCACTAATTGTAAGTGTATCTTGTGTTTTTTATGTTGATTTAATACAAAATAAAAAAATACATTTAAAAAAAAATAAATAAAAAAATAAAAAATAAAAATAGAAATCGCTAAAAAATTCTTCTGCGGCCTGGTACCAATCGAGCCGTGGCCCGCTACCGGTCCGCGGCCCGGTGGTTGGGGACCACTGATCTACGTCACAGCAGCCCAGACAAGGAACCACCAGTGTGGGCGAGAAGCGTTTCCACAGACGCGGAAGAAAATTTCCACAACAAAGTTCTATAGCTTATTGATATATACAATAGAATAGAATAAAATAGAAAGTACTTTATCGATCCCTGGGGAAAATTCAGCAAATATCAGATTTTAAGTGGGTTTATTTTGTACCCTTCGTGTTCATGTTTTACTGTTTGTTGCATTTTTGTTGCGTTTCAATTGATTGTAAACTATGTCGATCTAAAGGGGGTGTGAAGTTCATGTGTTGTCAATATTCAGTGTTTTATGCTTTTTTTTTTTTTCTAGTCCGTCGCTATCAATATCCTCAAACACGAATCTTTCATCCTCGCTCAAATTAATGGAGAAATTGTTGTTTTCTCGGTCGGAATAGCACTTTTTGTTGGAGGCTCCCATTAAAAACATTGTGAATATGTGAGGAGCCATCAAACATGTGACATCATCGTCTGCGACTTCCGGTTGAGGCAGGGCATTTCTCTTAGCACAGAAAGTTGCAAACTTTATTGTGGATGTTCTCTACTAAATCCTTTCAGCAAAAATATGGCAATATCGCGAAATTATCAAGTATGACACATAGAATGGACCTGCTATCCCCGTTTAAATAAGAAAATCTAATTTCAGTAGGCCTTTAACGCAGTATGAAGAAGAATGTTTTAATGTAAACACATAGACTCATCATACTGCTGTCATTATATGCATCAAGTGTTCATTCAAGGCCAAGGCAAAATATCGTAACATATATCGTATAAGGCAATTTGGCATAAAAATATTGCGATATTAATAAAAGCCAATATCGCCCAGCCCTGATATTAAATTTGCAAAATACGGTTGCGCATTTTGCAAATTGCCCCCATTGGTATTGTGCTTACAACATCTGTAAAAATCGATTATTGCCCCCTCTCCACTATGCATAACAAGATTTCATCACTGTCGCTCACTTTTCAACTGACACAGCTACAAGTTAAACATACATTAAAATGAGATTAAAGGCCTACTGAAACCCACTACTACCCACCACGCAGTATGATACGTTAATATTTCCTCATTGACATATAACCTTGCAACACATGCCAATACAGCCCTTTTAGTTTACTAAATTACAATTTTAAATTTCCCGGGAATTTCGTCTTCGAAACGTTGTGTAATAATGACTTGTACGCAAGACGTCACAGGTTTTTAGGAAGTATGAGCGCTGCGCACACACACAGCTAAATGTCATCTGCTTTAATGGCATAATTATATAGTTTTTTGGACATCAGTGTTGCTGGATCTTTTGCAATTTTTTCAATTAATATTGGAGAAGTCACAGTAGAAAGATGGAGTTGGGAAGCTTTAGCCCAGGGGAAGGGAACCTACGGCTCTAGAGCCAGATGTGGCTCTTTTGATGACTGCACCTGGCTCTCAGATAAATATTAGCTGACATTGCTTAACACGATAAGTAATGAATAATTCCGTTGGTAATCACAGTGTCAAAAATAACGTATAGCATAAAATATAAAACATTCTCATGCATTTTCATCTATCCATCCGGTTTCTACCGCACCTGTTCAAGAAGTCGCATTAATGGTAAGAAGTGTTTTATTTATTTTTGGTTAGCCTCAGAATAACATTATTTAAAAAAATAAGGGACTTATTATACTCTAAAAATGTTGGTCTTTCTTAAAAATGCACGCATATAGTTGTATTCAGTGTTAAAAAATAAATAAATTATAACGCTCTCACGGAAATACTGTTAAAAATATTTGGCTTGTATGGCTCTCTCAGCCAAAAAGGTTCCCGACCCCTGCTTTAACATTTAGCCACACAAACACACGGTGATTCCTTGTTTAAAATTCCTGGAGGTGAAACTTTCATTTGGATCAGAGCGCGGTCAAGCCAACATGGATCCCTACCAAATCTCAAACAGCAGGTTTCGGTGAGAAATTTGTGGTTAAAAAGTCAGTTCTTACCAGAGAAAAGCAGAGCTTGTGCCGGCCATAGCTGCCGTCGACTCCCCTGAGACACTGCACGTCAAGACACCCGTGGAGACACCCTTCCGGATATCAGGTACTATTTAACCGACTAAAACACTAACAACACAATAGAAATATAAGGGATTTCCCAGAATTATCTTAGTAAATGTGTCTAAAAACATCGGAATCCGTCCCAATACAATCGTGTTTTTTTTTTCCTAGTCCGTCGCTATCAATATCCTCAAACACGAATCTTTCATCCTCGCTCAAATTAATGGGGAAATAGTCGTTTTCTCGGTCTGAATAGCACTTTTTGTTGGAGGCTCCCATTAAAAACAATGTAAATATGTGAGGAGCCATCAAACATGTGACGTCATCGTCTGCGATTTCCGGTCGAGGCAGGGCATTTCTCTTAGTACCGAAAGTTGCAAACTTTATCGTGGATGTTCTCTACTAAATCCTTTCAGCAAAAATATGGCAATATCGCGAAATTATCAAGTATGATACATAAAATGGACCTGCTATCCCCGTTTAAATAAGAAAATCTCATTTCAGTAGGCCTTTAATGCAGTATGAAGAATAATGTTTTAATGTAGACACATAGAATCATCATACTGCTGTCATTATATGCATCAAGTGTTCATTCAAGACTAAGGCAAAATATCGTAACATATCGTTTAATGCAATTTGGCATAAAAATATCGCGATATTAATAAAAGCCAATATCGCCCAGCCCTGACATTAAATTTGCAAAATGCGGTTGCGCATTCTGCAAAGTGCCCCCATTGGTATTGTGCTTACAACATCTGTTAACATCGATTTTTGCCCCCCCTCCACTATGCATAACAAGATTTCATCACTGTCGCTCACTTTTCAACTGACACAGCTACAAGTTAAACATACTTTAAAACGAGATTAAACTCAAGCTTTGTCGAGATACAAAATGTGATATATTTAACATAATATTTGGCATAGTTGCACCGAGATTAGAGGCAGCAAATACGGGGTTTAACGACACGCAAGCATGCGAGCAGTAAGGATGCCCCGACGTTGAAAATGTGAGATATTAAGGACTAAGGGACTAAAGATGGTATAAGAGTGTGTGCTAATGTGATGTTAGCAAGGCCCGTGCTAACTTCCGCCACACGTATGCTACCAGCTAGCTAGCACCCTGGCGAAAAGAGCGACGTAACAAGTCGCAATAAAAAATAAAACTCTCTCGCACGCCGGAAGTACTCACAGTTTTTAGCAGAAGCGTGGCGGTCCGCACACGAGCATCCTCGGTGTGGTGGTGTTTGTTCACGCAAGGAGCGCGGGCCGCTGAAGAAGTGATGAAGCTTTGTAAACAGCCGCGGGACACTCAGGTCAGGAAGTGAGCGAGACCGGCTGACTGGTCACGTGACCACGCCGATGACGTACTTCTTCTTCTTCTTTACGCATTATTCACATGTGAATAATGCTGATGTACAGCATAATTCACATGTGAATAATATAAATATAATCTACATATATTCTACATTTAAGTGCAGTCAAGAAATAACATATATGTTATACAGTCTGATGACTTTCGGTATGAAGGACCTCCTGTGTCGTTCCGTGTTGCATTTTGGGAGTCTGAGCCTTCCACTTCCATTACCATGCCATTATTCATAACTAACCACCTACTTTGTCAAAATCTCCCCAAAGTTGTGCTACGTTTGTGCTGTTTTGTGCTGAAAATGTTTTGTCTAGCATAGATTTTGTTACTAATGTTGTATAATTGTATGTTATTAACGTGTTTTGATTTGCAACAAGCCACCCCCATCTTGTCAAAATCTCCCCAAACTATTTCAAAACGTTAGTGCTACGTTTGTGCTGCAAAAATTGTGTAGTATAACCTCGTCACGTCCGTTGTGTCCTGAGCACGACACTTCACCCTTGCTCCTGATGGGTGCTGGTCAGCGCCTTGCATGGCAGCTCCCTCCATCAGTGTGTGAATGTGTGTGTGAATGGGTAAATGTGGAAGTAGTGTCAAAGCGCTTTGAGTACCTTGAAGGTAGAAAAGCGCTATACAAGTACAACCCATTTATTTAATTTATTCTTCTTCTTTTGTTTGATGGCGGTTGGCAAGCAACCTTCTTGTGTGCATTCCCGCCACCTACTGTAATGGAGTGTGGACCAAGGTGGATCCCTACTCTATATTCTTTCATTGAATCCAGTGTTTTTTAAATATGTTTATATTGCTTTATATCCTATGTATTCTGAATGCAATCCTAATATATATTCCACTGCCAACCTAATATTTTCTTTTGCTAACTTACTTTCCAGTATTTCTCTTTCTCTATTGTATTTCCTACATTGTATTAAAACATGGTCAACATGTTCTATCCGATGGCAAAAATCACACAGCCCTGTAGTATGTTTCCCTATCAATTTTAGTTAACTATTTAGATATGTATGTCCTGATCTCATTCTAGTAATAATGTCTTCTTCCTTCCTATTTCTTCTTACACCTACTCTCCTCTGGACTTTGTGATACTCTCTTCCTTTTATTTCCTTATTCCAATTATCCTGCCACTTTTTATTGTGTTCTATCTTAATTATGTTCTTCACTTCTTCTTTACTGTGCTTAATCTCCATGTTTACTTCTGTTTTAGTGGTTGCTTGTTTTGCATATCCATCAGCTAATTCATTCCCCACAACTCCTACATGAGCAGGAACTCAGAGAAATGTTACCACACCTCCCGCTTTATTTATCCTGTAGATTGCCTGAACTATGTCATACACAAAATCTTGTCTTGTTTCTGATGCCATGTTTTTTATGCTAATCAAAGCCCTGCTGGAGTCCGATCACCCGACTACTTTCCTTGCTTTATTTTCCTCCATCCAGTTAACTGCCATATAAATTGCTACCAATTCCCCCGTAAAAAACAGATAGTTTATCACTGATTCTTTTATTTAATACTATGTTTCCTTGTGGGATAACTGCTGCAGCTCTTACCTTAATATTTATAGTTTTTGATGCATCTGTGTATATCATGATTGTTGCGATCCGGTGCTCGGATCTCTACATATTATAGTTTACTGCTTTATTTTTGTATCACTCTCCATCGTTCCACCTGCTTAGTTCCTGTTTAGTCTGTTTCCATGGTTTCTTATTAGTTTCAGCTGCTACTCTCGGTTCCTGCACACCTGTCTTTACTAATCACTTTCCTTATTTAAGCTCGCCCCTTTTGTTAGCTCATTCTGGGATCCTGATTTGCTCACATGCAACAAGTGACGGCCGCTCTTCTCTGTACGTATATTCTCGCTAGCTTTCACGCTAAGCCTTTGTTTTATTCTAGCTCTCACGCTAATGATTTGTTTTTCCCTTTTGTGTGCCTTCGTGCCAAGTTTTAGTTTTCTGTTTGTTACTCCTAGCTTTATGCTAGCGCCTTTGGTTTGTTGTTCTGCTTAGCTCCAGTGTTTTTGTTTCTTAGCCTGTTTTGTTACTTAATAAATTAATTCATATCCTACCTTACGCTGTGTTCTTGCCGACGCATCTTGGAGGGACAAACCCAGCATTGCTATGCCTCTCAGTCGTTAAAATGATGTTGTCAAAAAACATTTCCTCAATCCATTGTTCTATCTGGTAACTATTTAAATTTTATATTATTTAGTAATTGCATGTTTACCTTTGGGTTGTCATACATCCACAGTGGTATTGCAGGGATTGGTACTGTAGAGCTAATTTATTATTGCCAATTTGAGCTTTGTTACATACTGTATGTTTCCTATTATCCACGCGAAACTATTCATTTTTTTTCTTCTCTATTTCTTGGCAGTTTAGTAGCACTTGACGAGTCGGATGTCCTTGCTTGGATCCTTTTAAGTTTGCCCAATAAACTGCTGAGAGTTGATCTCTCCTCATGTCCAAAGGTTTTTCGTTTATTTCTATTTGTAATGCTACAAATGGGGTTGATTTAGTAGCTCCACAACATAACCTTAAAACTGGCGACTGGATCTTGTCTATTTTCCCAAGTAGTGTTTTTGAAGCAGATTGATAAATAATGCATCCGTAATCAATAACAGATCGAATTAAAGTAATATATATCGTTTTCAATGTCAACCTATCAGCCCTCCAATCTTTACCCCTCAAAGCCCTCATTATATTTAACACCTTTTTACTTTTCTCCACTATTTTGCTGATGTGGGTTGACCAGTTATTATTTTTATCAAACCATATTGAGACACTAGTGATTTAGGGCTATATAAGTAAACATTGATTGATTGATATTGCTAAATATTTAAATACTTGTACCTCTTCTATATTTTCTCCTTTGGAGTTTTATTTGGAGCTTGTTTTGTGCTTTCCCCTATGTAAAATTTATTACTTTTGTCTTTCCAACAGAGAATTTTAAACCCCAGCCGTTCCCCCAGTCTATATGATTTGTATTTCTACCTCTCTTCCACATCACTCCATCATTAGCAAACAATGCCACCTCCACTAATCCTTCCACTGCACTAAAAACTTCATTTAATATTATGGAAAATAGTACTGGGCTTATTATACTTCCTTGCGGGGTCCCATTTTCCACTTCATATTCTCTGCTATATTCATTCTCTATTTTTACTAATAATGTTCTACTTGTTAAGAAGTCTTTTATCCATCTGTACATTCTTCCTCTAATCCCAATCTTATTTAGTTTCATCAGCAACCCCTGTTTCCACAACATATCATGTAAAAAAATACTGCAATTATACTTTCTTTCTTTATTTGTCCCTTTCTAATTTCCTCTTCCAGCTGCACTGCTGGGTCGTTTGTGTTTTCTTGCTTTGCGAAAACCACTTTGGTAGTTTTTTATTATTTCTTTTGACTCTAAATAATATACCAGTCTTTAATAATTTTGTCCATTACTTTGCCCAAATTTGAGGTCAATGCTATTGGCCTATAATTTCCTCCCTCTTCCGGGTCTTTCCCTGGCTTGCATATTGGAATTATTACAGCTGTTCTCCACTCAGCTGGTAATTTTCCTTCTTCATATATCCTGTTATAAAATTTCAAGACCACTTCTTTGCCGATGCTACCCAAGTTTTCGATCATTTGATAACTCACCAGGTCTTTCCTTGGCGTCGTATTCAGAGGTGGGTAGAGTAGCCAGAAATTGTACTCAAGTAAGAGTACTGTTACTTTAGAGATTTATTACTCAGTAAAAGTAAGGCGTAGTCACCCAAATATTTACTTAAGTAAAAAGTATGTTGTGAAAAAACTACTCAAGTACTGAGTAAGTAATGAGTAACCTGCTTGTTTAATGATTACAGCAACAAATAATGCACAAAAACATAAAAATAGCAATGAGCAAATTCAGAGCCAGGAATATCTCTTAAGCAACTGAAACAATAATATATATTAAATAATAATACATTAAAATAAAAAAAAATTACGGCACATTGAGCCACAATAACTTAATAGCACCATAGGCGCAGTAGACATTCATTGAATGATTGATTGATTGAAACTTGTATTAATAGATTGCACAGTACAGTACATATTCCGTACAATTGATCACTAAATGGTAACACCTGAATAAGTTTTTCAACGTTAATCAATTACTTAGTTAATGACCAAGTCGGGGTGATCTACTTCATGTATACATATACATACACAGTGTATGTGTATATATATATATATATATATATATATATATATATATATATACATATACATACACACACACACACACACATATATATATATATATATATATATATATATATATATATAAACATACATACATTTATATATACAGTATATAATTTATATTAATTTATTTTGCCGTTTTTGTTCACATGTTAAAGGTGTTTTAATGAATATAAGTGAAGTGAATTATATGTATATAGCACTTTTCTCTAGTGACTCAAAGCGCTTTACATAGTGAAACCCAATATCTAAGTTAGATTTAAACCAGTGTGGGTGGCACTGGAAGCAGGTGGGTAAAGTTTCTTGCCCAAGGACACAACGGCAGTGACGAGGATGGCGGAAGCGGGAATCGAACCTGCAACCCTGAAGTTGCTGGTACGGCCACTCTACCAACCGAGCTATGCCACCCCGGCATATTTTCTCTTTTTTCCATTTTTTTTTCCTAATGTTGATCTGGAGATTTAAAACTTGAACAATAATGAAAATAGTAATACTGAATAATGACACATTTTTAATAATTTTTTTTGACCAAAACCCTTTGGGGTCCCCGGGATCATAACATATAGTATGCGCCTGCCTTGAATTACTGCCGGGTCAAACTCGCCTCCCCCAAAAATTAGCGCATGCCTAGTATCACCGCCGGGCCAAACCCGCGACGCCACGAGCGACACCTCCCCTGCCATCACCCCCAAAATGGAGGAGGCCGACCCCAATACCAGTTATTCCAAATCGCACAAAGGGAAGAAGACCAAAAGCCACTCAGCAGGATCCAAGGTCCAAACTTGCATCACACTCAAATTTTTACTGCATACCTTTGGCAAGTGCCGGAGCGAGAAGAGGTTTAGAAACAATTAGCGCATGCTTACTTTTACTGCATGCCTTTGGTAAGCGCAGGAGTGAGAAGAGGTTTTAAATTAAAATCAGAATCAGACATACTTTATTAATCCCCGAGGGGAAATAAAAAATTTCAGCATAAACGCCGTGGCGGCAATTCAAGGAAACACGGTAATCCCAAAGTTATTGGGTGAAAATATTGCATATTTTGTGTTTTTTTCTTTATTTTTTTTCCTAATGTTGATCTACAGATTTAAAACTTAAATAATAATGAAAATGGCTTCACGGTGGCAGAGGGGTTAGTGCGTCTGCCTCACAATACGAAGTTCCTGCAGTCCTGGGTTCAAATCCAGGCTCGGGAACTTTCTGTGTGGAGTTTGCATGTTCTCCCCGTGAATGCGTGGGTTCCCTCCGGGTACTCCGGCTTCCTCCCACTTCCAAAAACATGCACCTGGGGATAGGTTGATTGGCAACACTAAAAATTGGCCCTAGTGTGTGGATGTGAGTGTGAATGTTGTCTGTCCATCTGTGTTGGCCCTGCGATGAGGTGGCGACTTGTCCAGGGTGTACCCCGCCTTCCGCCCGATTGTAGCTGACATAGGCGCCAGCGCCCCCCGCGACCCCAAAAGGGAATAAGCGGTAGAAAATGAATGAATAATAATGAAAATAGTAATACTGAATAATGACACATTTTTTATATATTTTTTTTTTTTACAAAAACCCTTTAGGGTCCGGGGGATCATAACTGATTGGAGATATACATGCATGTCTAACATATAGATTCCTATCTTTCATGCAGTCAAGAATATAAGTTGGTGTATCACCTGATTCTGATGACTTGCATTAATTGGAATCAGTAGTGCTGATAACGTCCATGTTTCAAATGGAGGAGAAAAAAAGTTCCTCCTTTTTGTCTAATACCACATGAAAGTCGTTGGTCTTTGGCATCTTATTTGTCCAGCTTCCATATTCGTTTTTATACACTTTACACTTTAAGAAATACATTGGCGGCAAACTCCGTAGCTTGCTAGCTTGTTTGCGCTGGCTTTCGGAGACTCTTATTTTGTTAGCGCAGGCGAGATAGAGCGGCACTTTTATTGTGAAGACAGGAACTGTGCAATCAGCCTTTAAGCTTTTGACAGGAAGTATGGTTGAAATAAAAAGTGTCTTTTTTCCTTTACACTTTTGATTGATTGATTGAAACTTTTATTAGTAGATTGCACAGTACAGTACATATTCCGTACAATTGACCACTAAATGGTAACACCCCAATAAGTTTTTCAACTTAAGTCGGGTTGAACGTGAGACGGTCAAGTGACCACCTGGCTCTGTTTGATTGGTCCAACGTCACCAGTGACTGCATGTGATTGGTGAAACGCAAGCATGCGCATCCTACATTGAAGGTCTGTCTGACAAACCAAAACAAACATTAACAGATCGATAAAAAAAAAGTATCGAGTAACGAGCTGAATGTAGATAAATGGAGCGGAGTAAAAGTAGCGTTTCTTCTCTATAAATATACTCAAGTAAAAGTAAAAGTATGTTGCATAAAAACTACTCTTAGAAGTACAATTCATCCCAAAAGTTACTCAAGTAGATGTAACGGAGTAAATGTAGCGCGTTACTACCCACCTCTGGTCGTATTTTTAACCTTTTTTAAAATTCGAACCATTCCATCCAAAGAAAATGTCATATCCATAGTGTTGGTAAAGCTATTATTGTTGTCTTCCTTCATTTCCCAAGGATTTCAACTAATTGTTTCTTCTCTCTTTTGTTTTTCTACATTTCTCAAATTATCATTACTGTGCACTTTAACAAATATTTTTGCCAAAAGTTCTGCTTTTTCTATATTTTCTACCACACACCGCGTTCCATCTTTCATCACATGATTTTTATGTTCTTTTCTGATCCCTGACATTTTCTTGATCATTCCCCACACTTGGCCTAAAGGAGTAGTTATTTTCAGTGTTTCACAAAAAGTTCTCCAATAGTGTTTTCTTGTTTTTTTTATTAACATACCTTACTCTAGCTTAAGGCCTTTTGTATTGGATCATATCTTGGAAATTTTGTTTTTTTCTTCTCCCTATTCTACTCCTTGGTATTCTCTGATCAGCTGCTTCCTTTATGCACTTTATAATATCTGTATTTAATTGTTCAATATTTTGATTTATATCCACTTCTTTTAATGTAGGTCATTTCCCCAAATTTTCCCCAGTCACCATGACCATACTTCCATCTTCCTTCTATCCTAGTGCTTTCTTTCCTTTGATTTATGTTTATGTGAATGAAGATTGGGTAGTGATCACTTCCCATAGTGCTGTATTTATTTACTTCCCACTGCACCTTTCCTGCTAACCCTTGTGACAAAAGTGTTAAATCTATTGCTGTTTCTTTACCCGTGACTACATTTAACCTTTTTCCCGACCCATCATTCACACACACCAGTTCTTTTTCCTCTAAAAATGTTTCCAATATTTCCCCATTCCAGTCATCCCTTTCACCCCACATTGTGCTATGTGCATTAAAGTCACCACACCAAATGATATTGCCACTCTAGTGCTCGATTATTGTTTCTAGTTGATGAATTTCTAATTTCTTGCATGGATTATAGAAGTTTAGCTCTTTGTATCTTTCTTTATTATTCCATACTTCTACTCCTACTATTTCTAGTTTTTGTTTTACATCTAATATTGTATAATGCATGTCTTCTTTGATAAATATTGCACATCCTCCTCCTTGCCCATCATTCCTATCTTTATGTATCGTTATATATCCTTTTATTATAAATTTTAATTTTGGCTTCAGCCATGTTTCTTGAATACATATTACATGTGGTGTAGTTTTCATCTTATTGATATATACCTTTAATTCCTGTCCGTTTGCTATCAAACATCTGGCATTCCACTGACTCCGTCTCTTCTACTCTCTGTAGGTCACCTTGCACTTGTTCCCTAGATAGTTCTTTTAAATTTAAAACATTTGCTGCTGCTTTGACAATTATTTGGATCTTCTCAGTCTTATTTCTAGCCTGTTCTGTACAGTTTATTACGTAAGCCAGGAATACAACTAGTTTGTCCATAGAAATTCCTGTATTTGCTGCCTCTTGTTTTTTATTTCTTGAAATATTCTCACTTCTGTCCTTTCTTGATTTCTTACTTTAACTGCCTCTGCGTATGTAATATCTCTTTCAACTCTGATTTGCTGTACTTTTGTTTCCTGTTTCCTTATGATGCAGCACCCATAGGCTGCTGTGTGATTCCCGCCACAGTTACGACACTTGACTTGTTCATTGTCTCCACATTGCCCATACTCATGCTCCCCTCCACAACTTCCACATCTCATCTTAGCATGACACACACTAGCTATGTGCCCATAGCGTTGGCACTTGAAACATCATACTGGGGGTGGCATGTAAGCTCTAACGTAGAAGCTTAAATACCCAATCATTATTCTTTCTGGGAGTACTTACTCTGCAAACTGTACTAGCACAGATTCACTCTCAGTCTTTTCACCATTCCTAAATGCCATCATTCGTTTCATCATTGTGACAGTTCCTCCGTTTATTTCTCTTTTCAAATCATCTAAATTTTCTCCTCTTAGGATTCCTGTCACAACTCCTCTTGCCCCCTTTCGTTCTCCCACTTCGAATTTTTCGTTTATTATTTTGTTGCATAGTTTTTGCAAACGCATTGCTTTGTTCCTTTGCTCTCTATTTTTGCATTTAATCAAAAACCGTCCGTCCCTGAGCACCGTCGCTCTCTCCACCTCTCCAATGTCCTTCTTTAACCCCTTAACCAATGTCATCAAGCTAATGTCATTCATATCTTGACTAGATTTAAATGTATAAATTATCTTATAATCATCTACCATAACCTTTTTCCTCTTATCTGCCTCTTATCTGCCTCTTCATCGTCTTCGTGCACTCTTTTAGCATTTGACTTTCCTTCAATCCTTCCTCTCCCCTTCTTTCCTCTCTCCCCTCTCGTCCTATCCATGTCCATACTTTCCTCATACATCCCGTCACTATCCCTTTCCATCTCGATCCAGTCACAAAACAGTTTATGCACAACCGCCAAAACAGATTTAGACACTCTCACTCCGTCGTCGAGACACCACTTCCTCGCCGATGACGTACGAGCCATAAACTTTTTTTTGTTCGTTTTTTCAAGGTATGATTTGACCTTTTATATTGGCTATTATTGAAATGAACACATGTGTATCGTGTTGTGTTTAGTAATTGTGAATTTATTATCATTATTTTTTATTTTTTTTAATGTAATTAACAATATAATTCAGTAGGCCCAGTGTCACTGTAATAGTACATCATTTTAAAGCGTTTTACTTTAAGCAGTAAAACAGGCCATCTTTCTTGTCCATTGTGTACCGCACTGTGGAGGGGCGTGGTCGACGCGTCCCCTGCGGGCGGGGCATGTGCAGGAGCCGGCTGTGAAGCGATGACAGGTGAGGAGATTTCTCAGCTGGAACGAGTCATCTAATCACCTGTCTCTTTATCAGGAGCGCTGGAGACCATGAGGGGGGGTGAGGATTTCACTTCGGAGGAAGAGAAGCTTCCGGAAGGAGAGACGCAGAACTACCAAACATTTGGAGTGAATTTGGCGGCGGCGAGAGCATCTAAATCTGTTTTGGCGGTTGAGCATAAGCTGTTTTGTGACTGGATCGAGATGGAAGGGGATAGTGACGGGATGTATGAGGATAGTATGGAAATGGATAGGACTAGAGTGGAGAGAGGAAAGAAGGGGAGAGGAGGGAGTGAAGGAAAGTCGAGTACTAAAAGAGTGCATGAAGACGATGAAGAGGTTGATAAGAGGAAAAGGGTTATGATGGATGAATATAAGATAATTTATACATTTAAATCAAACCAAGATATGAATGACATTAGTTTGATCACACTGGTTAAGGGATTAAAGAAGGACATTGGAGAGGTGGAGATAGCGAAGGTGCTCAGGGACGGACGGTTGTTGATTAAATGCAAAAATGGAGAGCAAAAGAACAAAGCAATGCGATTGCAAAAACTGTGCAACAAAATAATAAAGGAAAAAATCGAAGTAGGAGAACGAAAGGGGGCAAGAGGAGTCGTGACAGGAATCCCAAGAGGAGAAAATTTAGATGATCTGAAAAAAGAAATAAAAGGAGGAACTGTCACTATGATGAAAAGAATGATGGCATTTAGGAACGGTGAAAAGACTGAGAGCGAATCCGTGCTAGTGCAATTTGCAGAGGAGGTCCTACCAGAGAGAATCATGATAGGGTATCTAAGCTTCTATGTTAGAGCTTACGTGCCACCCCCAGTACGTTGTTTCAAGTGCCAACGCTATGGGCACATAGCTAGTGTGTGTCATGCTAAGATGAGATGTGGACGGTGTGGAAGAGAGCATGAATATGGACAATGTGGAGAAAATGAACAGGTCAAGTGTTGTAATTGTGGCGGGAATCACACAGCAGCGTATGGGGGCTGCATCATAAGAACAAAGGCAACAGAAGTACAGCAAATCAGAGTTGAAAGAAATATTACATACACAGAGGCAGTTAAAATAAGAAATCAAGAAAGTGCAGAACAGGACAGAAGTGAAAATAGTTCAAGAAATAAAAAACAAGAGGCAGCAAATACAGGAATTTCCATGGACAAACTAGTTGTATTCCTGGCTTATGTAATAAATTGTACAGAACAGGCTAGAAACAAGACTGAGAAAATCAAAATAATTGTCAAAGCAGCAGCAAAGTTTTTAAATTTAAAAGAACTATCCTGGGAACAGGTGCAAGGTGAGCTACAGAGAGTAGACGACACCGAGTCATGTTACCACAATCCAACGCCATGTTAATTGTTCAGTGGAATGCCAGAAGTTTGATAGCAAACGGACAGGAATTAAAGGGATATATTAATAATATGAAAAATAAACCACATATAATATGTATTCAAGAAACATGGCTGAAGCCAAAATTAAACTTTATAATAAAAGGATATATAACGATACGTAAAGATATGAATGATGGAAAAGGAGGAGGATGTGCCATATTTATTAAGGAAGATATGCATTATTCAATATTAAAAGTAAAACAAGAACTAGAGATAGTAGGAGTAGAAGTATGGAATAATAAAGAAAGATACAAAGTACTAAACTTCTATAATCCATGCAAGAAATTAGAAATTCACCAACTAGAAACAATAATGGAGCACTGGAGTGGCAATATTATTTGGTGTGGTGACTTTAATGCACATAGCACAATGTGGGGTGAAAGGGATGACTGGAATGGGGATACATTGGAAGCACTTTTGGAGGAAAAAGAACTGGTGTGTGTGAATGATGGGTCGGGAACAAGGTTAGATGTCGTCACGGGTAAAGAAACAGCAATAGATTTAACACTAGTGTCACAAGGGTTAGCAGGAAAAGTGGAGTGGGAAGTAAATAAATACAGCACAATGGGAAGTGATCACTATCCAATCTTCATTCACATAAACATAAATCATAGGACATAAAGCACTAGGATAGAAGGAAGATGGAAGTATAATCATGGTGACTGGGAGAAATTTAGGGAAATTACCGACATAACTTTAAAGGAAGTAGATATAAATCAAGATATTGAACAATTAAATACAGATATTACAAAGTGCATAATAGAAGCAGCCGAACAGAGCATACCAAGGAATAGTATAGGGAGAAGAAGGAAGATAGTGCCGTGGTGGACACAAGAGTGCACAGAGGCAATTCAAGAACGGAATAGAGCATTTAGAATATTGAGAAGAACACATAATTTCCAAGACATGATCCAATATGAAAGGCATCAAGCTAGAGTAAGGTATGTTATTAAAAAAACAAGAAAACACCATTGGAGAACTTTTTGTGAAACACTAAATAGAACTACTCCTTTAAGCCAAGTGTGGGGAATGATCAAGAGAATGTCAGGGCTCAGAAAAGAACATAAAAATCATGTGATGAAAGATGGAATGCGGAGTGTGGTAGGAAATAAAGAAAAAGCAGAACTTTTAGCAAAAACCTTTGTTAAAGTGCACAGTAATGATAATTTGAGAAATGTAGAAAAACAAAAGAGAGAAGAAACAATTAGTTTAAATATTGAGCAAATGAAGGAAGACAACGATAATAGTTTTATCAACACTATGGATATGACATTTTCTTTGGATGTAATGGTTCGAATTTTAAAAAAAGTTAAAAATACGACGCCAGGGAAAGACCTGGTGAGTTATCAAATGATCTAAAATTTAAGTAGCATCGGCAAAGAAGTGGTCTTGAAATTATATAATAGGATATATGAAGAAGGAAAATTACCAGATGAGTGGAAAACAGCTGTAATAATTCCAATATGCAAGCCAGGGAAAGATCCGGAAGAGGCAGGAAATTATAGGCCGATAGCATTGACCTCAAATTTGGGATGGGTAATGGAAAAAATTATTAATGAAAGATTAATATATTATTTAGAGTCAAAAGAAATGATAAAAAACTACCAAAGTGGTTTTCGCAAAGCAAGAAGCACAAATGACCCAGCAGTGCAGCTGGAAGAGGAAATTAGAAAGGGACAAATAAATAAAGAAAGTATAATTGCGGTATTTTTTGACATAGAGAAAGCGTATGATATGTTGTGGAAACAGGGGTTGCTGATGAAACTAAATAGGATTGGGATTAGAGGAAGAATGTACAGATGGATAAAAGACTTTTTAACAAGTAGAACATTATTAGTAAAAATAGAGAATGAATATAGCAGAGAATACGAAGTGGAAAATGGGACCCCACAAGGGAGTATAATAAGTCCAGTACTATTTTCCATCATGATAAATGAAGTTTTTAGTGAAGTGGAAGGGTTAGTGCAGGTGGCATTGTTTGCTGATGATGGAGTGATGTGGAAGAGAGGTAGAAATACAAATCATATAGAAAAGAAGATTCAAAAAGCGGTAAATAATGTTCAAGACTGGGGGACGGCTCGGGGTTTAAGATTCTCTGTTGGAAAGACAAAAGTCATAAATTTTACGAAGAGGAAAGTACAAAACAAGCTCCAAATAAAACTCTATGGAGAAAACATAGAAGAGGTACAAGTATTTAAATATTTAGGAATATGGTTTGATAAAAATATGAACTGGTCAACCCACATCAGCAAAATAGTGGAGAAAAGTAAAACGGTGTTAAATATAATGAGGGCTTTGAGGGGTAAAGATTGGGGGGCTGATAGGTTGACATTGAAAACAATATATATCACTTTAATTCGGTCTGTTATCGACTACGGATGCATTATTTATCGATCTGCTTCAAAAACTCTACTTGAGAAAATAGACCGGATCCAGTCGCAGGCGTTAAGATTATGTTGTGGAGCTACTAAATCTACTCCAGTGGCAGCATTACAAGTAGAAATGAATGAAAAACCTTTGGACATGAGGAGAGATCAACTCTCAGCAGTTTTTTGGGCAAACTTAAAAGGATCCAAGCAAGGACATCCAACCCGTCAAGTGCTACTAAATTGCCAAGAAAAAGGGAAGAAAAAAATGAATAGTGTTGGGTGGATAATAGGAGATATATGTAAAAAAACACAAATTGACAATATTAAAGTGAGCCATACAGTACCAATTCCTGCAATACCACCGTGGATGTATGAAAACCCAAAGGTAGACATGCAGTTACTGAAGAATAGACATTTAAATAGTTACCAAATAGAACAACGGATTGAGGAAATTTTTTTTGATAATATTATGATATACACAGATGCATCAAAAACTATAAATAGTAAAGTAGGAGCTGCTGCAATTATCCCACAGAGAAATATAGTGTTGAATAAAAGAATCAGTGATAAACTATCTGTTTTTACGGGGGAATTGGTAGTAATTTATATGGCAGTTAACTGGATAGAGGAAAACAAAGCTAGGAAAGTAGTCGTGTGCTCGGACTCCAGCAGTGCATTGACGAGCATAAAAAACATAACATCAGAAAAAAGACTAGATATAGTTTATGAAATAGTTCAGGCAATCTACAGAATAAATAAAGCGGGAGGTGTGGTAACATTTCTTTGGGTTCCTGCTCATGTAGGAGTTGAGGGAAATGAGTTAGCTGATAGGTACGCAAAACAAGCAACCACTAAAACAGAAGTAAACATGGAGATTAAGCACAGTAAAGAAGTGAAGAGCATAATTAAGATAGAACACAATAAAAAGTGGCAGGATAATTGGAATAAGGAAACAAAAGGTAGAGAGTTTTACAAAGTCCAGAGGAAAGTAGGTGTAATGAGAGGAGGGGGTAGAAATAGGAAAGAAGAAGACATTATTACTAGAATGAGATTAGGCCATACATATCTAAATAGTTCACTAAAATTGATAGGCAAACATACTACAGGGCTGTGTGATTTTTGCCACCAGATAGAAAATGTTGACCATGTCTTAATACAATGTAGGAAATATAATAGAGAAAGAGAAATACTGGAAATCAAGTTAGCAAAAGAAAATATTAGGTTAGAAGTGGGAGATATATTAGGATTGCATTCAGAAAACATAGGATATAAAGCAATATAAACATATTTAAAAAACACTATGTTAAGTAAAAGAATATAGAGTAGGGATCCACCTCGGTCCACACTCCATTACAGTAGGTGGTGGTAATGCACACCAGAAGGTTGCTTGCCAACCGCCATAAAAACAAAAGAAGAAGAAGGAAGAATGAGAGGGGTGAGAGAGAGAGACTCGACCAGGGGGCTGGGAACGCTTGCACTGCTGAAAAGCAGGAACGAACAAGGGAAAAGATTTTATGTTGAAAGACCTGAAAAGATTTTGTGTTGTAAGATTAAAATTCTGTATACTTGGAAGCATCCTGTCTGTGCTTTCTGGTGGTACCCCGCACCTCAACGGCAGCGAGTGGCACATTGGCGCCCAACTAAAGTGAACCAAGGAGAATGACGACTACAACCCCCTGGAAGCGCTTGGGAGAGTCCTGGCGGAGGTGTCGGCGGCCAGCCAGCAACAAATGCAGGTACTGCAGACACTAATGGACAGAGAGGGGGGAGCATCAAGCGCAGGAGCGGGCGTGCTCATGCAGCGCATGACAGAGACAGAAGATCCGCAAGCATTTATTGATGTCTTTGAGACTACAGCGACAGCGTGCGGGTGGACGCAGGAAGAGTGGGGGGTGAGACTGTTGCCGTTCCTGGCGGGGGAGGCGCAGCGGGCGGCGCTCAGCCTACCGGCGGCAGCCCGAGTTCAATTTCCGCAGCTGAGAAGGGCAATCCTGGACCGGGTCGGCAGCACCGCGGAGGACCACCGGCGCCGATTCCGCTCACTAAGGCTGGGGCCAGAAGACCAGCCATTCGCCCTCGGGCAGCAGCTCCGCGATGCGGCCGCAAGATGGCCCAGACCGGCAGATATGGACAACCGCATGTTCGAGCTCATCGTGCTGGAGCAATTCCTGGAAGCCATCCCAGCACGCACCTCGGCGTGGATAAGGTACCACCGGCCGGACACAATGACAGAAGCAGTGACGCTGGCCGAGGACCACCTGTCGGTACACCGCAACGCGCGGAGAGAGGAAGCGACAACAGAGAAACCCACACCGGCCCCGCGCAGACGATCCACACCATCTGGGACAGCAGCACCATCAGAGCCCCGCGTCCGACCGGCAGCAGCAACAGTGACCCACGAGCAGGTTCCCGTGTCAGACATTTGCACCAAAAACAAAAAAAACAACAACACACACACCAACAGCATCATCACAAGGGGGGGCGAGGGGATATAATTGTGCCTCTGCTCCTCTCTTCCAGGGTAGCGGCGCTGCTGGTGGCGGGCTTCCCCCGCAGACGGCACTACGAGCACCAGGGCAGGTGTGCTGGGGATGCGGACAGCCTGGTCACATGCGGCGGGAGTGCTCCGCAATGGAGGTGGGCCAGGTGATACAGGTGGCCGGACCTTCAGCACCCTCCCCCTATCCAGGGGAGACGTATTGTGTCCCGGTAAAGGTACAAGGGAGTACACACTGCGCTATGGTGGATTCGGGCTGTAAACAATGCATGATCCACCAGAACCTGGTTCGACCCGGGGCGTTGAAGCACGCGACACAGGGGAGGATAATGTGTATACATGGGGATGTGCACACGTATCCCGTGGTGCCTGTCGAAATCTGGTATCGGGGCCAAAAACATACGGTAAAAGTCGCCGTAAGCGCGCGACTGACGCACCCATTGATTTTAGGGACAAATTGGCCGGGGTTTAGCCAGCTAGTGGAACAATGTATGGGGATGCGTTCACGGGCTGTAGGGCAGGGGAGTATCCGCGCAGTACTCAGTGGCGACGCGAGTTCATGCGGCGCTGTCGAGCGGGAACCGGCGGGGGCTTTGCGGGAGGCCCCCCCGGCTCCCCAGTGGAGACCCACGGAGGACTTTCCCCTCGAACCGTCCCGGGATGAAACTCTGCTTGCGGCCTGGGACCAGGTGGATTACATCGACGGTCAGCTGGTGCGCCCGGGGAAACCGCGGGTATTTCGCCACTTTTCCATTATTAGGGATAGGCTATACCGACTGACCCGTGACACTCAGACAGGCGAAGAATACACCCAATTGTTAGTGCCAAAACCCCGCCGGGAAATGGTTTTCCAGGCGGGGCATTGCAATCCCCTCGCAGGCCACATGGGGTACGAAAAAACACTTAATCAGGTCATGGTCCGGTTCTATTGGCCAGGCATCCGGGCGGACACACGTCGATGGTGTACTGCCTGTCCGGACTGTCAGCTGGTGAACCCGGCGGCCATCCCAAACGCCCGTTGCGGCCATTACCGCTCATAGAGGTTCCATTCGACAGAATCGGAATGGACCTCATCGGACCATTTCACCCGAGCACACGGGGATATCGATTTGTGTTAGTCCTAGTGGATTACGCAACCCGATATCCCGAAGCAGTGCCGCTGCACTCCATCTCTGCAAAGAGTGTAGTACAAGCACTATTTTCGGTCATCTCCCGGGTAGGGATTCCAAAAGAAATCCTTACCGAACAGGGCATGTCCTTTATGTCGCGCACGATAAAGGAATTATACGGATTACTGGGAATTCAATCCATTCGCACCAGCGTTTACCATCCACAAACTGATGGCCCGGTGGAAAGATTGAATAAAACACTGAAAACCATGATCCTTAAATTCATACACGAGGACAAACCTAATTGGGATAAATGGCTGGATCCCTTGATGTTCGCGATGCGGGAGGCACCCCAGACCTCTCTCGGTTTTAGCCATTCGAGTTACTTTACGGCAGGAGGCCGCGCGGCGTGCTGGACCTTATTAAAGAAAGCTGGGAGGAAGGCTCCAGCCGCAGTAAAAATGAAATTAAATACGTGTTGGACATGCGAGCAAAACTTCACAAGGTGGCGCACTTATCACGGGGAAATTTGCTCCGCGCCAGCAACGGCAACAGCGCACGTACAATCGGGGGACCCAGCTGAGGAAATTTTCACCGGGAGAAAAAGTACTTGTACTACTCCCAACCTCCAGCGCTAAATTACTGGCTAAGTGGCAAGGGCCCTTTGTGGTCACACGGCAGACTAGCGATGTAGATTACGAGGTCCGGCGCTCGGACCGGGGCGGAGACATGCAAATTTACCACGTGAACCTGCTGAAGGCATGGAGGGAGGCCGAGCCTGTCTCCATGGTGACGGTAGTGAAGGAGGAGGAGGAGCTGGGGCCGGAGGTCCCGCGCTCCGCCCCTCCCCCTCCTCTTCCTTGTGATGACCAGCTCACATTGGCACAAAGAGCAGAGGTTGCTGAATTACAGTGGCGCTATTCAGATATGTTCTCCGCGCGGCCCGGGCGCACGAACCTCATCTGCCATCGCATTGAGACCAGCCCGGGGATTACGGTGCGGTCCCGTCCCAATAGGCTTCCCGAGCACAAGCGTAAAATAGTCCGGGAAGAATTAAAAACCATGCTGGAGTCGGGAGTAATAGAAGAGTCCCACAGTGCATGGTGTAGCCCCATCGTGCTAGTAGGGAAGAAAGATGGGTCTATACGGTTCTGTGTGGACTGCCGCAAGGTGAATGAGGTGTCACGCTTTGACGCGTACCCAATGCCTCGGGTCGACGAGCTCCTGGATCGGCTAGGCACTGCGCGTTTTTTTCCACAATGGATTTAACTGGCAGATTCCCTTATCGCCAGAGTCCCGAGAAAAAACGGCTTTCTCCACTCCAGAAGGCTTATACCAATTCGTGACACTCCCGTTTGGCTTGTTCGGTGCGCCCGCGAGGTTCCAGCGCCTCATGGACCGGGTGCTGCGGCCCCACGCGGCATACGCAGCTGCGTACCTGGATGATGTCGTCATCCAGAGTGACAGCTGGGTAGAACATCTGCAGCGGGTGGGGGCGATACTCGAGTCCTTGAGGCGGGCGGGGTTCACCGCCAACCCCGGGAAGTGCGCGATTGGTCGGAGGGAGATACAGTATCTGGGGTACCACTTGGGGGGGAGGTGCGGCCGCAGGTTGACAAAACGGCGGCGATCGCGGCATGCCCCGCCCCCAAGACGAAAAAAGAGGTGAGGCGGTTTTTGGGTATGGCTGGGTACTACCGCCGGTTCATTCCCCGGTTCGCGGACCTGATCAGCCCACTGACTGACCTCACCCAAAAGGGTGCGCCCGAACTGGTCCAGTGGACGGAGCAGTGCCAGCGGGTGTTCGAACAGGTAAAATATGCACTCTGCGAGGAGCCGGTGCTGCGCATGACTGATTTCTCCATCCCTTTCTGTCTGCAGGTGGGAAACTCTCGGACCGGGAGACGAGGTATAGCACGGTGGAGAGAGAGTGCCTGGCCAGCCGATGGGCGGTCGGGGCCCTCCGGTATTACCTGTTGGGGCGCCCCTTCAGCCTCTGCTCGGACCACAAGCCGCTCCAATGGCTCCACCGCATGAAGGATGCCAACGCGCGGATCACCCGGTGGTACCTCGGGTTGCAACCCTATAACTTCCAGGTGGTCCACCGGCCGGGTACGCAGATGGCCGTGGCCGACTTCCCCTCTCGCCCCTCTACGGGGGTGGGGGGTGAGTGGTCGCGGCCGGACGGGTGCCCGGCCTTAAACTGGTGGTGGAGGCATGTGGAGGGGCGTGGTCGACGCGTCCCCTGCGGGCGGGGCATGTGAAGCGATGACAGATGAGATTTCTCAGCTGGAACGAGTCATCTAATCACCTGTCTCTTTATCAGGAGCGCTGGAGACCATGAGAGGGGCGAGAGAGAGAGAGATGCGACTCGGGGGCTGGGAATGCTTGCACTGCTGAAAAGCAGGAACGAACAAGGGAAAAGATTTTATGTTGAAAGACCTGAAAAGATTTTGTGTTGTAAGATTAAAATTCTGTGTACTTGGAAGCATCCTGTCTGTGCTTTCTGGTGGTACCCCGCACCTCAACGGCAGCGAGTGTCACACGCACCTTATGCCCGAATGCAGCTGGAATAGGCTCCAGCACCCTCTGCAACCCCAAAAAGGGACAAGTGGTAGGAAAATGGATGGATGGATAGAGACCCAGTGTCACTGTAACAGTCATCATTTAAATAGTTTTACTCAGGCAATAAAAAGGTGACCTTTCTTGTCCATTGTTTACAAAGCCTTCCGCACAAATGCTGCTAGGATAGGCTCCAGCAGCTCCCGCGACCCCAAAAATGGACAAGCGGTAGGAAATTGATGGATTGATGGAGGCCTAGTGTCACTGTAATAGTCATAATTTTAATGCGTTTTACAAAGGCAGTAAAAAGGCCACCTTTCTTGTCCATTGTGTACGCTGCCTTCCGCCCGAATGCAGATGGGATAGGCTCCAGCAATCCCCACGACTCAAAAAGGGACACGCGGTAAAAACAAAGGATGGATGGATGGATGGAGGCCCGGTGTCACTTTAATAGTCATCATTTAAAGCGTTTTACTCAGACAGTAAAAAAGGCCACCTTTCTTGTCCAGTTGTGTACCCCCGCCTCCCCCTCGAATGCAGACTCCAAAAAGGGATGTGGAGAGGGGCGTGTTCCACGCGTCCCCTGCGGGCGGGGTATGTGCAGGGGCCGGCCATGAAGCAGCCAACAGGTGAGTGGATACCTCAGCTGGAACGAGTTATCTAATCACCTGTTCCCTTTATTAGCAGCGCTGGAGACCATGAAACGAGACAGACGCATGAGGACGCGGGAGAGATGCACCGAGACGAACGAAGACAGCTGAAAAGCTTGAAAGACGGACAATTGTGTAAAGTAAAAGATGTATTAAATACTGTGTCAAACCTGTATCCTGAGCTGTGTGATACTGTGGTCAGAAGAAGCCGGGCGAGACGCAGGAAACCTCCACAAGGGACAAGCGGTAGGAAATGGATGAATGGATAGAGGCCCATGTGTCACTGTAATAGTCATCATTTAAAGAGTTTTACTCAGTCAGTAAAAAAGGCCACCTTTCTTGTGCATTTGTGTACCATGCCATCCACCTAAATGCAGCTGGGATAGGCTTCAGCACCCTCCGCGACCCCAAAAAGGGACAAGCGGTAGGAAATGGATGGATGGATAGAGGCCCAGTGTCACTGTAATAGTCATCCTTTAAAGCGTTTTACTCAGGCCGTAAAAAGGCCACATTTCTTGTCCATTGTGTATGCCGCCTTCTGCCTGAATGCAGCTGGGATAGGCTTCAGCACCCCCCACGACCCTGAAAAGGGACAAAGCGGTAGAAGATGGATGGATGGATGGAGGCCTAGTGTCACTGTAATAGTCATCTTTTTAAAGCGTTTTACTCAGGCAGTAAAAAGGCCACCTTTTTTTGTCCATTGTGTACCCTCATGCCCGAATGCAGATGGTATAGGCTCCAACACCCCTGCGACCCCTAAAAGGGACAAGCGGTAGGAAATGGATGGATGGATGGAGGCCTAGTGTCACTATAATAGTCAGCATTTTAAAGTGTTTTACTCAGGCAGTAAAAAGGCCACATTTCTTGTCCGTTGTGTACCCCGCCTTCCGCCCGAATGCAGCTGGGATAGGCTCTAGCACCCCCCGGGATCCCAAAAAGGGACAAGCGGTAGGAAATGGCTGGAGGCCCAATGTCACTGTTATAGTCATCCTTTTAAAGCGTTTTACTCAGGCAGTAAAAAAGGCCACATTTCTTGTCCGTTGTGTACCCCGCCTTCCGCCCGAATGCAGATGGGATAGGCTCCAGCACCCCCAGGGATCCCAAAAAGGATCAAGCGGTAGGAAATGGATGGAGGCCCATGTGTCACTGTTATAGTCATTATTTAAAGAGTTTTACTCAGGCAGTAAAAAAGGCCACCTTTCTTGTCCATTTGTGTACCACGCCTCCTGCCCAAACGCAGCTGGTATAGGCTCCAGCATCCCCGCGACTCAAAAAGGGACGAGAGGCAGGAAATGGATGGATGGATGGAAGCCCAGTGTCACTGTTATAGTCATCATTTAAACACTTTTACTCAGGCAGTAAAAAAGGCCACCTTTATTGTCCATTGTGTACGCCACCTTTTGCCCGAATGCAGCTGAGATAGGCTCCAGCACGGCCTGTGACCCCAAAAAGTTACAAGCAGTAGGAAATGTATGGATTGATGGAGGCCCAGTGTCACTGCAATAGTCAGCATTTTAAAGTGTTTTACTCAGGCAGTGAAAAGGCCACTTTTCTTGTCCATTGTGTACCCTTCTGCCCGAATGCAACTGGGATATGCTCCAGCACCCCCGGGACCCCAAAAAGGGACAAGCAATAGGAAATGGATGGATTGATGGAGGCCTAGTGTCACTGTAATAGTCATCATTTTAAAGCGTTTTACTCAGGCAGTAAAAAGGCCACTTTTCTTGTCCGTTGTGTACCCCGCCTTCCGCCCGAATGCAGCTGGGATAGGCTCCAGCACCCCCCACTACTCAAAAAGGGACACGCGGTAAAAAATAAAGGATGGATGTAGGCCCAGTGTCACTGTAATAGTCATCATTTAAAGTGTTTTACTCAGGCAGTAAAAAACCCACATTCCTTGTCCATTGTGTACACCCCTTCCGCCCGAATGCAGCTGGGATAGGCTCCTTCACCCCCTCGTGAACCCGAGAGGGACAAGCGGTATTAAATGGATGGATCGATGGAGGCCCAATGTCACTGTAATAGTCATCATTGAAAGCGTTTTACTCGGGTAGTAAAAAGGCCACTTTTCTATTATTTTGTTATATTTTGGTAAGACTTTACTATAAAATGTCCATCCATCAGTTTTCTGCCGCTTATTCCCTTCGGGGTGGCGGGGGTGCTGGTGCCTATCTCAGCTACAATCGGGCGGAAGGCGGAGGACACCCTGGACAAGTCGCAACCTCATCGCAGGGCCAACACAGATAGACAGACAACATTCACACTCACATTCACACACTAGGATTAAACCCAGGACTACTCAGGACCTTCGTATTGTGAGGCAGACACACTAACCCCTCTTCCACCGTGAAACCCTACTATAAAATGGAATTATTTAAATTCTTCATAAATGTTTTACATATATTTAAATTTTTATGTAAGCGATTACGATTAAATATAATTATCTAAATTAAGAATCGTATGTATTTTGGTACATTTTTTGTAAGCTTTTACCATGAAATATCATTGTTTAAATCCTATAAAAATGTAATTTTTTTTTTTTTTTTTACAATTTTGTGTAAAACTTCACCATGAAATATAATTATCTAAATTAGAAATGCTACGTATTTGGTTACATTTTTGTAAGACCATGAACTATTATTTAAATCTTGTGATATGATTATCTATATCTTTCAGAAACGGCATATATGTCTTTTTATATTTTATGTAAGACCATGAAGTATAATTATCTAAATTAGAAAAAAATATGTCATTTCGTACATTGCTAAGTAAGACATTTCCAAGAAATATAATGATCTAAATTAGAACATTTAATGTTATTTGTTACAATTTTTTTCAAGACTTTACATTGAAATATAATTATTGAAATACTTTTAGAAATGTTATATATGTATTTAAATTTTTTGTGAGACTTTACATTGAAATATAATTTTTTTAATATTTTTTGAAATGTTATATATCTATTTACATTTTTTGTAAGATTTTACCATGAAATATAATTATTTAAATCCTATAGAAATATTTTTATTTTTCATAATTTTGTGTAGAACCATGAAATATAATTATCTAAATGAGGAACGTTTATGTCATTTGTTACCTTTTTGGTAAGCCTTTACATTAAAATGATAATCATTTAAATAATTTTAGCAATGTTATATATCTTGACATTTTCTATTGGACTTTACCATGAAATAGGACTATTTAAATCCTTAGAAAATGTTATATTTTTAAAAAATTTTTTCAAAATTTTACAATATAATGTATTTATTAAAATTAAACATTTTTGTAAGACTCTACCATGAAATTTAACTATTTAAATCTTACAAAAATGTTGTAAATGTTTTACACTTTTTGTAAGAGTTTACCATGAAATATCATTTTTAAAATGAGAAATATTATGTATTTGATGACACTTTGTGTAAAACTTTGCTATTAAATATAATCATTTAAATCCTTCAGAAGTTGCAACCTTTTTACATTTTTTGTAAGACTTTACTATTAAATGTCATTATTTAAATTACAAATATTATGATTTTTGTTAACTTTTTTTTGGTATGACTTTACCATAAAATACCATTTTTAAAATGAAAAACATTATGTATTTGATGACATTTTGTGTAAGACTTTGCTATTAAAAACAATGATTAAAAACCTTCAGAAGTTATAATCTTTTTACATTTTTGTGTAAGACTTTACTATTAAACATCATTATTGAAATTACAAATGTTATGATTTTTGTTACCTTTTTTTGTCGGACTTAACCGTGAAATATAATGATCACAATTAGAAATATGTATTTGTTTTTCTCCATTACATTTTTGTGTAAAAATTTACTATTAAATACAATTATTTAAATACTTCGGAAGTTGCAACTTTTTTATATTGTTGTGTAAAACTTAAAACATGATAATTATTATTTAAATCATTCAGAAATATTTAAAAATATTTTTTTCTGTAAGACTTTAAAATTAAATATTATTGAATGTTTTTAGAAATCATTTAAAACAATTTGATTTTTGTGTAAGACTTATTTAGTTATTGAAAATCTTCAAGGGTACATTGTAGCGACATTTTAGTGTTGAATTAAAAACAAACATCGTTAAAAGTCACAGTTTCGCCGTGGTCAAAAGGAAGTTGCATCATTCACATCCTCTGCAAGCCTAAAGTATTTTCTGTGTATTTTGACATTTTTACTACAACTGGGGAAGTTCAAATCTCAGTCCTGTTACCTCCATGTAAACATTGTTTGTTGACTCACTGTAACCTGTTGCTATATTTCATGTAATTGCTCAACTCCCTCTCGTTACTTTCAGCCCTCTTACTCCGACGATCCTCCGCCGTAGCAACTTTGTTGCAGAAAAAAACAAAAAGAAGAAGAATGTTTGCATCCCTCAATAAAGCAAAGCAGAATGATGGCGACGTTGAAGCTGAGGCTATGAAATAACAGAGTCGTCATTATTGCTAATATCACTGATGAGGCGTTCATGACCCCTCGCTGGCTCCGGTGAAAGCGTCGCCATGGAAACGTCTGCTTGGTCACATGGGGGCTGGAGTTAAGGTTGTCAGCTCTAAATGACAAGAATCTCCGAGAAGACCGGTATAACAATACCAAGGTCACTGGGTCATCCTGGGACGTTGGTCTTGTTTGGCACCTGACCAGGTCTCCAGGATCCATTACACAATACCCATCATGCAACATGGTCTGCTTAATAAATATGTGCTTGACGCCTTTATTCAAAGTATTTTTCAAATGCTACACAAACATCCATGGTGTTGACAGACAGTAGGAAGGGGATTCAAATGGCTTGACACATGAAACGTGACAAATTAGGGGGCGCACTATCCACTTTAGACTTCTGACTGTCTTAAAATGTGTTTTGTGGCAATTCCATTGCTATGTAGAGGGCAGGCGCTTTTCCATCATTTTCAGTAGACTGCATTGCAAAATGCTTACCTTCCCCTTTTCCTCTTACACGAGACCCACCCAGGAATGGGGCCGCATGAATCCCTTCTCTACTGTAAACAAAAGTGAGAGCTAAAGAATGCTAAGTGAAAGTACGACTGCTACATGATTTCAAGACAAACTGAGTCATGGTCGGAACAATCTGGAACTGGAACAGTCCTTTCACGGAGAAGGTGGACTTGCACACACATGCCATCAGTCCTTGAAATGCACGTTGTGACTGCAGTCGACTCAACGAGCTGCTTGAGAGCTGCCGTTTGACTCAAAAGACTCATGTGGGCCAGGGCGAGTTGGCTCCGCTGCCCCGGTTCTCCCTGCTGACGGTCCCTGGCTATCAGTCGTCGGCTCACGTAAATGTGTTCATCTTTTCCACATTTCTTCATAATCCAGGGAGTGAGTCATGTGACACAGTTTCTCTTTTTTACAACTAAAGACATCCGGGACAGTTTCAACACAAGAAGGAGTCCAATGATCTTAAAGGGGAACTGTACCTTTAAAAAAAAAAAAATCACAATCCTTACGTGTGAGACAAGAACACATTTTCATGCGTTTTAACTCACAAATAAAAGCTAGAAAAGGTCAGCTAACAATGAAGCAAATGAGAGTCATTCTATTTGTTTATTTATATATATATATGTATATATATATATAAATAAACAATGGCCTGACACATGAAACGTGACAAGGAACTCAGAATGAACAACTACAGTCCTCCACTCTACCAACTGAGCGATCGAAGAGATTGTTTGTTACTGCTTTTAATGTAACCAATAGGATGTTTGTGTGGGTGGGACAATGCTAGAAACTTTGAGAGAACAGGATGAAACAACAAGGAAATTAACACAAATACCTTTTTTCCGATATATGATGAAAATATTCCCACACGGTGGAAATGATCTACGACGACGATAAATGACAAATGACCAACGACAGAAGTGCGGCGATTCTGTTGGCAGCAGCATCTCGTTGACAGATGCGCTTCCTTATAAACACAATTCGGCGCACAGGTGCCAGTGCGACACAGTTCGCGTATCGGTCACGTGACCAAAACAGCTCATGATCGGTCACGTGACTTTCTAAGAGCGGTACGCGCACCGACACAGGGTTTCGCTCTATGAGCTCGACGCATGCGCCGATGCATCGGTGTTGCCGGAACCATCACTAATATCTTCCTATTATCGCCTCCATTGGAGCAGCTTTTGTTATACATAGTAGTTTTTTGTTCATAGCCCCTTCATCACTCCGTAGACGGAGCGTTTTGAGTTATTGATATTTTTGTTAGTTTAGAGCTCAGGTCAGTTGTGTTTTTTATAGCTTGTTTTGTTTCTCCCGTTTTGGACCCCTTCCCTTGTTCAAATAAATATATTGTCTTTAAATCCTGCATCTGTGTTCGGAGTCCTGTTCTGGTCGCGACAACAGATTGGTTGCATTGTTAGCTGACTTTTGCTATTGTGTATTGAGGATTTAGAATGCATACAAAAGATATGTGTGTTCTTGTCACACATTGTGAAATCCAAAAGAAGTACATTTCCCCTTAAAGAAGAAGATTTCTTCAAACATAATAAGCACGTTTCCTGAATGTGTGAAAAATGCGGCCAATACTCCCAAAGAAGAAAGCGGCCATCTTCGATACGTGTTTTATGGAAAGACGGAGGGCATGGTCACGGAGTCAGACGTCTTCTTCTTTCGGGAGAGTTTGAGTGCTGATGTCCAAGCCTTTCAAAGTCTTCACGCTGTCTTGTCTCTGCTCCACGCTCTTGTCTCCTCTTTCATCTTCGACCTGCCGCTGCTCAGTTCTCCTGGCCGCACACGCCTGCTCCTGCCTGTACCTGTGCATGCGTGCAGCGGGCAGGTGGTCTTGGCTGCTGAAGAAGCTGCGGATCAGGTGCTTGGGCAGGCCCAGCTGAGCCGACAGGGTGTGGACCGCCTCCTCGTCCGGGTGGAGGCCCACTTCGCGGGTGAAGCTCTGCAGGATGCCCATGGCTTCGTGGGACACCTGGGCCTGGTCTTCATGATCCGTCTTGATGCGGATCTCTAATCTTTCGCCGTCCTCCTCCTTCAAGCGGGGCCACTGCACCTGAAGCTTGTCCTTCCGCGCTCCGCCTCCTTCCGCCTGCTCGTCGTGTCCTGTGTCCGTCTCCACTTTCAGACAGTTCCAGTCCACCAGCAGGTCCACGTCGTCGCCGCCACCTCCCGGGCCCTCCAGCGAGGCGTCCAAGTCGCCGCCGCCGTGGCCGTGCACAACCACCTTCAGAATCCCCCAGTTGCCCCCGGCCTCCGACTCGACTGGTGATGCGGCACACGGTTGCCGTGGAGACAAAGGAGGTCCTGCTTCTGGGTGCAAGGCTTGTTGAGGTTGAAGATGAGGCTGCTGAGTCAGCAGAGCGTTGCCTTGGTACTAGAAAGACAGGCATGCTACTATTACTAGTCAGGTAATATTATTAGTAGTGCAGGTAATATTAGTAGTAGTGCAGGTAATATTATTAGTTGTGCAGGTAATATTAGTAGTAGTGCAGGTAATACTAGTAGTACTGCAGGTAATACTAGTAGTAGTGCAAGTAATACTTGTATTAGTACAGGTAATGCGAGTATTAGTGTAGTTGATAATAGTATTAATGCAGGTAATAGTAGGAGTGTATGTAATTCTTGTATTAGTCCAGGTATTACTAGTACTAGTGCAGGTAATACTAGCATTAGTGGTGGTAATACTACTACTAGTACAGGTAATACTTGCATTAGTGCAGATAAAAATAAGTATTAGTGCAGGTAATACAAGTAATAATATTATTAGTGCAGGTAGTACTAGTAATACTAGTATTTGTGCAGTTAATACCAGTAATACTAGTATTAATGCAAGTAATACTAATATTGATACAGGTAATACTTGTATTAATACAGGTAATACTATTATTAGTGCAGGTAGTACAAGTAATACTAGTATTTGTGCATCTAAAACTAGTAGTAATGCAAGTAATACTAATATTAATACAGGTAATACTACTACTAGTGCAGGTAATACTTGCATTAGTGCAGATAAAAATGAGTATTAGTGCAGGTAATACAAGTAATACTGTTATTAGTGCAGGTAGTACTAGTAATTCTAGTATTTGTGCAGCTAATACTAGTAATACTAGTATTAATGCAAGTAACACTAATATCAATACAGGTAATACTTGTATTAGTGCAGGTTACATTAGTAATACTAGTATTACTGAGGGTAATACTACCATTAGTAGAGGCAATACTAGCATTAGTGCAGGTAATATTTGTATTAGTGCAGGTAATACTAGTACTAGTGCAGGCCATACTAGCATTAGTGCAGGTAATATTTGTATTAGTGCAGGTAATACTAGTACTAGTGCAGGCCATATTAGCATTAGTGCAGGTAATATTAGTACTACTGCAGGTAATATTAGCGTTATTGTAGGTAACAATAGTATTAGTGCAGATAATACCGGTATTAATAGTACAAGTATTAGTGCAGGTAATATTAGTATTGATGATTCCAATAATAGTGCATGTAATACTAGTATTACTGCAGGTGATACTAGTATTAATGGTTCTAGAATTAGTGCAGGTATTATTAGTACTAGTGCAGGTAATATTAGCATTAGTGCAAGTAAAAACGAGTATTAGTGCAGGTAATACGAGTAATACTATTATTAGTGCAGGTAGTACTAGTAATACTATTATTTATGCAGCTAATAACAGCATTACTAGTATTAATGCAGGTAATACTAGTACTAGTGAAGGCAATTCTAGTAATAGTGCAGGTAATGCTTGTATTAGTACAGGTAATATTTGTATTTGTGCAAGTAATACTAGTATTAGTGCAGGTAATACTTGTACTAGCGCAGGTAATATTAGTATTAATGCAGGTAATACTAGTATTAATACAGGTAATACTAGTACTAGTGAAGGTAATACTAGTATTAGTGCAGGTAATACTTGTACTAGTGCAGGTAATACAAATAGTACTAGTATTAATGCAGGTACTACTAATACTAGTGAAGGTAATACTAGTACCAGTGCAGGTAATATTTGTACATGTGCAAGTAATACCAGCATTAGTGCAGGTAATACTTGTATTACTACAGGTAATACTA